>NC_068434.1:16534484-16586984 GCF_023373465.1 Oncorhynchus keta | reverse complement strand
TTAGAGACTTACCCCTTTAATCAGTGTGTCGAACATGTATTGACTCAGGGGATTGAATACTTATCTAATCAAGATATAGCAGTGTTTATTTTTCAGTCATCTTTTATACATTTTCAACATTTTCTTCCACGTTGACAGAGTATTTTATGTAGCTTGATGACGCAAAATTACAATTAAATCCATTAAATCTCATTTGTAACCCAACAAAATGTGAAAAAAGTAAAAGGGTGTAAATGCTTACTGAAGGCATTTTAGGTGCCGAAACGAAATGTATTGTGATTCTCACGATTTTATATGGTTCGCTTGTGATTTTATTGCGACTGAATGTTCCAAACATATTGCTCACCATATGTCTGCTACAGAGGGACAAGAGAGAGCCGTGAGAAAGCCAGTGTTGATCAAACATGAAAATAAAAGTTCTCAAAACAAATTGCCTCCATATTTAAAAAGAAGATGGAGAACAATCTTTAAAGGAAAAATATTGTGCAGGTAAAGCCAACTAGCGCAAAAATTATATTGCAATATTGTCAAAACTATACAATATATCATCACAAATAATATTGCATACAATATATCAACAAAAATAATATCCCGATATGTAACTGTAGTGATTTTTTTCCCACCATCACTACTATTTACCAGGTAGATTGGATATGTCAATACACATTTCAAAACCAGCAGGGGCATCATACACCGCAAAAATCTGATGGGGCACGTGAGGATGGTTGGGGTATGGTCAGGAGGAAGGCTAGCTCCACCATCCATAAGTTGGAGAACTTAGAATTTTTCAAACACCCAAAATAGCTTTTTCCTGCAATCTAGAGCCATAATCATTATTCTTAATTCTATGTAATATCTAAGCATACCTCTTGAGCTGTCTGTATCCTCCTGAGTGGTGTCTCTATCCTCCTGAGTGGTGTCTGTATCCTCCTGAGTGGTGTCTGTATCCTCCTGAGTGGTGTCTGTATCCTCCTGAGTGGTGTCTCTATCCTCCTGAGTGGTGTCTCTATCCTCCTGAGTGGTGTCTCTATCCTCCTGAGTGGTGTCTCTATCCTCCTGAGTGGTGTCTCTATCCTCCTGAGTGGTGTCTCTATCCTTCTGAGTGGTGTCTCTATCCTCCTGAGTGGTGTCTGTATCCTCCTGAGTGGTGTCTGTATCCTCCTGAGTGGTGTCTGTATCCTCCTGAGTGGTGTCTGTATCCTCCTGAGTGGTGTCTGTATCCTCCTGAGTGGTGTCTCTATCCTCCTGAGTGGTGTCTCTATCCTCCTGAGTGGTGTCTGTATCCTCCTGAGTGGTGTCTGTATCCTTCTGAGTGGTGTCTCTATCCTCCTGAGTGGTGTCTGTATCCTTCTGAGTGGTGTCTCTATCCTTCTGAGTGGTGTCTCTATCCTCCTGAGTGGTGTCTGTATCCTCCTGAGTGGTGTCTGTATCCTCCTGAGTGGTGTCTCTATCCTCCTGAGTGGTGTCTGTATCCTCCTGAGTGGTGTCTGTATCCTCCTGAGTGGTGTCTGTATCCTCCTGAGTGGTGTCTCTATCCTCCTGAGTGGTGTCTCTATCCTCCTGAGTGGTGTCTCTATCCTCCTGAGTGGTGTCTCTATCCTTCTGAGTGGTGTCTCTATCCTCCTGAGTGGTGTCTGTATCCTCCTGAGTGGTGTCTGTATCCTCCTGAGTGGTGTCTCTATCCTCCTGAGTGGTGTCTCTATCCTCCTGAGTGGTGTCTCTATCCTCCTGAGTGGTGTCTCTATCCTTCTGAGTGGTGTCTCTATCCTCCTGAGTGGTGTCTGTATCCTCCTGAGTGGTGTCTGTATCCTCCTGAGTGGTGTCTGTATCCTCCTGAGTGGTGTCTGTATCCTCCTGAGTGGTGTCTCCTGAGTGGTGTCTGTATCCTCCTGAGTGGTGTCTGTATCCTCCTGAGTGGTGTCTGTATCCTCCTGAGTGGTGTCTCTATCCTCCTGAGTGGTGTCTGTATCCTCCTGAGTGGTGTCTGTATCCTCCTGAGTGGTGTCTGTATCCTCCTGAGTGGTGTCTGTATCCTCCTGAGTGGTGTCTCTATCCTCCTGAGTGGTGTCTCTATCCTCCTGAGTGGTGTCTGTATCCTCCTGAGTGGTGTCTGTATCCTCCTGAGTGGTGTCTCTATCCTCCTGAGTGGTGTCTCTATCCTCCTGAGTGGTGTCTGTATCCTCCTGAGTGGTGTCTGTATCCTCCTGAGTGGTATCTGTATCCTCCTGAGTGGTGTCTCTATCCTCCTGAGTGGTGTCTCTATCCTCCTGAGTGGTGTCTGTATCCTCCTGAGTGGTGTCTGTATCCTTCTGAGTGGTGTCTCTATCCTCCTGAGTGGTGTCTGTATCCTTCTGAGTGGTGTCTCTATCCTTCTGAGTGGTGTCTCTATCCTCCTGAGTGGTGTCTGTATCCTCTTGAGTGGTGTCTGTATCCTCCTGAGTGGTGTCTCTATCCTCCTGAGTGGTGTCTGTATCCTCCTGAGTGGTGTCTGTATCCTCCTGAGTGGTGTCTGTATCCTCCTGAGTGGTGTCTGTATCCTCCTGAGTGTCTCTATCCTCCTGAGTGGTGTCTCTATCCTCCTGAGTGGTGTCTCTATCCTCCTGAGTGGTGTCTCTATCCTTCTGAGTGGTGTCTCTATCCTCCTGAGTGGTGTCTGTATCCTCCTGAGTGGTGTCTGTATCCTCCTGAGTGGTGTCTGTATCCTCCTGAGTGGTGTCTCTATCCTCCTGAGTGGTGTCTGTATCCTCCTGAGTGGTGTCTGTATCCTCCTGAGTGGTGTCTGTATCCTCCTGAGTGGTGTCTCTATCCTCCTGAGTGGTGTCTGTATCCTCCTGAGTGGTGTCTGTATCCTCCTGAGTGGTGTCTGTATCCTCCTGAGTGGTGTCTCTATCCTCCTGAGTGGTGTCTCTATCCTCCTGAGTGGTGTCTGTATCCTCCTGAGTGGTGTCTGTATCCTCCTGAGTGGTGTCTCTATCCTCCTGAGTGGTGTCTCTATCCTCCTGAGTGATGTCTCTATCCTCCTGAGTGGTGTCTCTATCCTCCTGAGTGGTGTCTCTATCCTCCTGAGTGGTGTCTCTATCCTCCTGAGTGGTGTCTCTATCCTCCTGAGTGATGTCTCTATCCTCCTGAGTGGTGTCTGTATCCTCTTGAGTGGTGTGTCTATCCTCCTGAGTGGTGTGTCTATCCTCCTGATTGGTGTCTGGATCCTCCTGAGTGGTGTCTGTATCCTCCTAATTGGTGTCTCTATCCTCCTGAGTGGTGTCTGTATCCTCCTGAGTGGTGTCTGTCCTCCTGAGTGGTGTCTATCCTCCTGAGTGATTGAAAGGATTGTGAGTCTTATTTTCGTAATTGCTTAAGTCTACCAACCTTGCCAGAAGGCATGCCAGCTAAGATAGTTAGACAAGCTAGTTACTCTAACTTGATTGATAGCCTAAAATGAGTTCTTGATAGCTAGTTAAGAAGTTGGGAGATTGGGAACCTATTTGGGCTAGCTAAAGCCATCTTCATATTACAGAGAAACAAAACATTTTATCGTTGTTTTTTTAACAGGACAAATCTGAGGGAGCACTTGCCCTTGTGCCCACTGTGGGCATGATACCTCTGAAAGACACAAGCGTGTGTGTCTTACTGCTTCTATCTCAGCCAGTATACAGTGAGTTACCACGTTTATTAGCTTCTATCTCAGCCAGTATACAGTGATTTACCACGTTGATTAGCTTCTACCTCAGCCAGTATACAGTAAGTTACCATGTTGATTAGCCTGTTAGCCTCCAGTCATGTTCTGCTGCTTGAAAATGAAAACAGACACACCCCTTCATTTCAATATCAGAAGCTGTATTTGTACACGTCGCGTTGCACAATGTCTTTTCACTTGGTAGGCCTATCCCAGTGGTACTTGACTATCCAAATGAATGTGGAAACTTTAAAACATCAAACACCCTATTTTAAATTCAACTAAAAACTTCTGCAGTCCTGCCAATATGCCAATCTTTACTCCCATCGATAGCCCAGATTAGTGTTTTTCTACCCAGAAACTGAGTGTCATTTACCCCAGCAGAGGCAGGAGAGTGTGGCTTGTTGCTGTGCAACTGAGCTAATATAGATGTCACCCTGTGCAGACACAATCGCCAGGGAGGCCTTAGGCAGCCCGAGCGGTAATCTTATTTGAAAGGCTGGTCTCCTCTCCTCTCATCTCCACATGTGTTGCCTCAGTGGGCACAGACAGACACACACATACAGTACACACACACTCCGATGCTCTGCCTCAGGCTGGCCGCTCTCTCCATCTGCCCCATCTCCTGTGCCCACAGCTCAACTGTGATCTCTTTCAAGGGACCTGTGTGTATGTGTGTGTGCGCCCGTGCATATGTGTTTATGCAAGCAGACAAGCTAGTTGTGTGCTTGGTGTGTGCCCATACACTGTGTATATGCTATGTGTGTAAATGATGGGTGTGTAAATGATGGGTGTGGTCACAGGCCGGCTCAGCCTGTGGCAAAAATGAGGGGACGCAAACAAGTATAGGCCAAATAAAAAATGTTCTTTATTGTAAACAAAACTATTAACTTTAAACTAAGAAAAAGGAATGAGGTGTGGAAGTATCACAATGTAAGGTGTATGTAAAGTGCAGGGATGCGTGAATCTGTGTGTGTGAATGACTGGGTGAAAACTATGCAAAACTACAATGGAACAAACAAAACAGGTTCATACCTGGAGGAGCAGAGAGAGAGAGAGGTGATTAGTGACAGTTTAAATACTCTGATCCCAGGTGACTCCAATCACTAACGACCCTCCTCTGCCTGCAGGAGGAACCACCCCTGCAATGCAGAGGAGGAGCCGTGACAGTGTGTAAATGCTGTGTGTGTGGAAATGTTGTGTTTTTGAGTAAATGCTGTGTGTGCGTATATGCTATGTGTGTATATGCTATGTGTGTACATGCTGTGTGTGTAAATTATGTTTGTGTATATACAGTATGCTATGTGTGTAAATTAGGTCTGTAAATGCTACGTGTGTACATGCTGTGTGTGTATATACAGTATGCTATGTTTTTAAATACTGTGTGAATGCTGTGTGTACATGCTGTGTGTGTGTATATGCTATGTGTGTATATGCTATGCGTGTAAATGCTGTGTGTAAATGCTGTGTGTGTACATGCTGTGCGTGTAAATGCTCTATGTAAATATATGCTATGTGTGTAAATGCTGTGTGTGAATGCTGTCTGTGTATATATGCTATGTGTGTACATGTTGTGTGAAAATGTTGTGTGTGTACATGCTGTGTGAGTAAGTGCTGTATGTGTACATGCAGTGTGTCTAAATGTTATGTGTAAATGCTGTGTGTGCATAGGCTGTGTGTGTACATGCTGTGTGTGTTTAAATACTGTGTGTAAATGCTGTGTGTGTATATGATATGTGTCTACATGATGTGTGTGTAAATGCTGTGTGTGTATACGCTCTGTGTAAATGTTGTGTGTGCAAATGCTGTGTGTGTACATGTGTGTGTAAATGCTGTGTATAAATGATGTGTGTGCACATGATGTGTGTATATGCTGTGTTTGTACATGCTGTGTGTAAATTATGTGTGTGTATATGCTGTGTGTAAATTATGTGTATGAATGATACGTGTAAATGTTGTGTGTGTAAATGCTGTGTGTGTGTGTGCATGTAGCTCCAGAGTAAAATCAATAAGAAAATAGGTGTTTTATTGTCACATGCACCTGATAGGTGCAGTGAAATATGTTGTTTTACAGGGTCAGACATAGTAGTATGGTGTCCCCGGGAACAAATTAGGGTTAGGTGCCTTGCTCAAGGACACATCGGCAGATTTCTCACCTTGATGTCTCAAGTATTTGAACCAAAGCTCTAACTGCTAGGTTTCCTGCCACCCTTGTTGGTTGTCGGTCTCCTCTGGCACAGGAGATGGATGTGGATCTGAGTTTGAACTTGAAGGGTGAGCTAGATGAGCAGCCAGCCAGCCAACCAGCCAGCCAGCCTGCCAGCCGCTGTGACAAGACAAGACGCTTAGGGGACTTGGGCCAGAAACGGCAGGGGTGTGTGTGTTTGTGTGCGCGTGTCTGTGCGTGCACCCTTTTGACCAAATCCCCCCCATCATCCCTCTCTCTTTCCCTCTCTCATTCGTCAGTGGTTGGGGTCACAGCCCTGTCTGAAAGGAAAGTCTCCTGGGTCTCTCCTAGAGCATCTTTTGAAAGATCACAGCATAGGCTACATCTGAGAAGCCTTCCACTCCTCCATATCCACGTCTTCCTCTTCATCCCTTAAACTTCAGCAAGCGTAGATCTGTCACTTGGAAGGCCATTGATTTAGATTGTTTTGAGGAATGCACTTGAAAGACAATAACATGCTCCATAGAGAACTAGACCTAGACATACGATTAATATCATCCTCACCAAAATACTCTTTTGTGTCTTTTTGTACTGCCTGAAGGGGACATTTTGTAAACCTGAATATGTATGTGTGTACCTCTGTATGTGGTAGCTATAATTTACAGTAATTGTGGTGGTATATTATGTGTGGTCTTGCATCCAAATGCTCTGAGTTTTATAAAACTGCATTGGCTGTGTTTAAAAGCAGTGAAAAGTGATTTTGTTTTGATGAGACAGAGAATGTATCTGACAGACATAAAGGAAAAATGCACTTTCATTTGCACCCATTTTTTTAACCTTGACTTCATTTTTGAATGATGTACATAGTAGGCCGTGTTCATTTATGGTTTCAAGTATTTTTGACTGTATGCTTGTTAATGGTCTTATGTTGATGATCTTGTGTAGATCTATGCTTGTCTTTTCTCTCTGAGGTCTTTTTGCCTGCAGACTGTGCTTGACTAGGGCAGGAGCTCACCGGAGCTGAGTACCGGCACCTCAGATGTTCTACTGCTTGAGCTCCTGTTCGTCTTATAGAATATTAGCTCAAAAGTATTGTGGAGCTCCTGCACCTAAATAAAAACAGTACTGGCACCCATTTCAGTCCAAGTCAAGTACTGCCTGCAGTGTTTCCTGTGACATCAGCTTCACTTTCCTTGTACTGGTCAACGGTTCTAGAGGACAACGGTGGGGATTTTGGGGTGGGTGGGCAGTAAGGGAAAGTTATGAGAAAATAATGTACATCTATTAAGACGATATAAATGCACCTGATGCACGTAGATTATTTTGAAAAATGTGAAAAATATTAAATATTTTGTATAATCTTTGAAGGTTTTTCATTCATCGTCAAAATAGCGAGTCATTGAGCTTCACGAAGACCAAAACATAGCCAGCCAAAGGCGTGTGTATGACTGTGTATGATTTGACACAGAAGGGTGATTTAAAGCATGTGTAGTTTGTGTGTGTTTTAGTTTCACCGTGCACAGAGGGGGATAGAGAGCCCTTCTGCCCCCCTCTGTGAATCCTCTGACCAGATCATTTATTAGTCTGGGAGTGTCTCCACTGTCTGATACCCCTTCATCTAAACCCTGTACACCACACAGCCCCATGAACGACGACGTACATACCTACCCCCTCACAAGAGGTCAGGAAGGAACTGAGGGTTATTTGTTCTCCATCTCTCCTCTTCTCTGACAGACACACACCATCCTCACTTCTCATGTTCTAATCTCTATCTCTCCTAACACACACTCTACAGTATAAGCCACTCTCTCCATTGATGTTCCCCTCTCAGGAAACAGGTCATCCCTCACCGTTGTCTGTGTGGCTAGGTTAGGGTTAGGCTGTTCCCTGGGCAGCCAGAGGGGGGAAGGTGTGGGGGGTATTACCACTGGCTACCACACCACGTGGCCCCCAGATGAAGCTCTTCCATCTCTGCCCTATGCCTCTCTCAGGACACTACGTGACAAAACATGACAGGACCCCTCCAGACCCCTCAATAGATGTTTCCACTGCCAAATGCAAAGACATAACTTTGAGTCTGTGTGCATGTGTGCATGTTCAACACATTTCTTCCCTCGTGTGTTACCCTTTCAAGAGCTCTGAAATCAAGTGTTGAACAGCATGGTAGAACAGCATGGTAGAACTGCTACTGAAAGCACCAGTAGGTAATACTACTGAGAGATTGTTGCTGTGTTCTTTATTTTGACTCCTGACCCACTAGCAACTATATATAAATCTGTTGTGTTGGAGGAAGGTGTAGAGTCGGTGAGAGTCACAAGAAGTGGTCTATTTAAAAATGTGTGTGTGTGTGCAGAGCAGAAGACGCGTGTTTTAAGTCTCAAAAAGATATTGGTCTGGAATGTTTCCTGCCTGGATATTCATAGCAGGGTAAATATCAAGGGGGTTATTTCTGGGGTGGAGCAAGAAATAAAGGCAGAGGATATTACTGAAGACATCGATGGAGTGGTTGACTGACCTGTACAGTGGATGGAGAAAATAAATTCACTTCATCCATGCTACTGTTCTTTGATTAATTCTCATACGTATAAAGTTAGGATTCATGAGATACCCTCTAAAAGCTTTTGTGCAAAAGTGTGCAAAAGCCTTGAGTGTCATGAATGTAAAATATTTGGTTATGTGTCAAGTGTGCAGAAGTGAAGAGTATTGTATGCCAGAAGAAGTGAAATGCTGCAACGGTGGAGGAGAATGAGGTGGCATGGGTAAGGGTCTTCATGATTTCACAGCTGAGGCAGTGCAAGAAATCCTGTCGGTGAATGTTCCACCATCACAGGCCCCTGAGTCTGTGAATGGATGTATTTTGGAGTGGAATGTGATTGAAGAAGTGGGATGGGTTTTGTTAGTTGACATGTTTAATTTTGTATTTTGTGTGTCGTTTTCTCCCTTTCCTGCAATGGTTTTTACATTTCTTATTCAATACTGGTAATGCACCATTAACATTGGATGCCAACCACCATTAAACCCCATCAAAGAAGAAGACGCATTGTGGGTTTGCCACATGGAGAGCAGCAGGAACTGCTGAAGACTCTCCAAGCTCCATGGACCTTTATGTTTGAAGGAAAGCCTTTGTTTCAGTTTGAGTAAGGTATATGCTCTGACAGAGCCTTGAACCTGCCTCTTGAGTGGTTGTACTGTGATGTTCTATTCTCCTTGTGAGTTGTGGTCAACCCTAGCTAGCACCATAATCTATGGATTTCACATGACTGGGCAGGGGCGCAGCCATGGGTGGGCCTGGGAGGGCATAGGCCCACCCACTTCGGATCCAGGCCCATCTACTGGGGAGCCAGACCCAGCCAATCAGAATGAGTTTCCCCCCACAAAGGGCTTTATTACAGACATACAGTAAATTCTCCTCCTTTTCATTTTCAACTGTCCGGGAGGATGGTCTCAGGTGTTCCCGCAGGTGAAGAAGCCGGATGTGGAGTTCCTTGGCTGGCGTGGTTACACGTGGTCTCGGTTGCGAGAGCAGTTGGACGTACTGACAAAATCTTTCAAATGAGTTTGGAGGTGGCTTATGGTAGAGAAATGAACATGACATTTTCTGGTAACAGCTCTGGTGGACATTCCTTCAGTCAGCATGCCAATTGCATGCTCCCTCAAAATTTGAGACATCTGTGGCATTGTGTTGTGTGACAGAACTGCACATTTTAGAGTGGCCTTTTATTGTCCCCAGCACAAGGTGCACCTGTGAAATGATCATGCTGCTTAATCAATTTATTGATATGCCACACCTGTCAGGTGGATTAATTATCCTCGCAAAGGAGAAATGTTCACTAACAGGGATGTAAACAAATTTGTGCACAAAATTGGAGAAATACGCTTTTTGTGCGTATGGAACATTTCTGGGATCTTTTATTTCAGCTCATGAAACATGGGACCAACACTTTACATGTTGCGTTTTATATTTCGTTCAGTATAAATCAAAACCAAATCCCTGGTGTTGCTAGGACAATGTAATCCAACCGGTGGTTGTCGACAGTGCAGCTTTTAAAGTAATTTCCGATTGAGTCAACATTGTTTACTAGTGAGTGAGATCACCGCGAGCTCGGGAACATTGCCTTTTAAAGCCGCATTAATGTCAACATGCGGTTCGATTGAAACCTGGCCTAACTCGAAGAACAGGGTTTTGGAAAGGGGTTAGAGAGAATAGATGGAGTGAATCTCAGTTGTATTTTGATTTCTTTTATTTATTTATTTATTTTCTTTAGGGGGTAGATAAGCTTTAATATTGTATATAGCTTGTGGCTTCTATCAATTTAATTGTCTGCATGATTTCCAATCTCCCATAATATATACAGTACCAGTCAAATGTTTTGACACACCTACTCATTCAAGGGTCTTTCTTTATGTTTACTATTTTCTACATTGTAGAATAATAGTAACCAAAAAAGTGTTAAACAAATCTAAATATACTTTAGATTCTTTAAAGTATACACCCTTTGCCTTGATGACAGCTTTGCACATTCTTGGCATTCTCTCAACCAGCTACACCTGGAATGCTTTTTCAACAGTCTTGAAGGAGTTCTCATATATGCTGAGCACTTGTTGGCTGCTTTTTCCTTCACTCTGCGGTCCAACTCATCCATAACCATCTCAGTTGGGTTGAGGTTGGGTGATTGTGGAGGCCAGGTAATCTGATGCAGCACTCTCCTTCTTGGTCAAATAGCCCTTACACATCCTGGAGGTGTGTTGGGTCATTGTCCTGTTGAAAAACAAATGATAGTCCCACTAAGCGCAAACCAGATGGGATGGCGTATCGCTGCAGAATGCTGTGGTAGCCATGCTGGTTAAGTGTGGCGCAGAGGTCACAGACAGCGTCACCAGCAAAGCACCATCACACCTCCTCCTCCATGCTTCACGGTGAGAACCACACATGCGGAGATCATCTGTTCACCTACTCTGCGTCTCAGAAAGACATTGAGGTTGGAACCAAAAATCTAAAATTTGAACTTATCAGACCAAAGGACAGATTTCCAGCGGTCTAATGTCCATCGCTCATATTTCTTGGCCCAAGAAAGTATCTTCTTCTTGGTGTCATTTAGTAGTCTTTTCTTTGCAGCAATTCAACCATGAAGGCCTGATTCATGCAGTCTCCTCTGAACAGTTGATGTTTTTAATTTTAAGTGAACCTTTATTTAAATAGGCAAGTCAGCTAAGAACATATTCCTATTTACAATGACAGCCTACACCAGCCAAACCCAGACAATTGTGAACCACCCCATGGGACTCCCTATCACAGCCAGTTATGATACAGCCTGGATTTGAACCATGGTATATGTAGTGACACCTCTTGCACTTAGATGCAGTGACTTAGACTGCTGCGCCACTCGGGAGCCCAATGTTGAGATATGTCTATTACTTGAAATCAGTGAAGCATTTATTTGGGATGCAATTTCTGAGGCTGGTAACTCTAATGATCTTATCCTCTGCAGCAGAGGTAACTCTGGGTCTTCCATTCCTGTGGCGGTCCTCATGACAGTTTCATCATAGTGTTTGATTGTTTTTGCGACTCCACTTGAAGAAACGTTCACATTTTCAGCATTGACTGACCTTCATGTCTTAAAGTAATGATGGACTGTAATTTATCTTTGCTTATTTGAGCTGTTGCCATAATATGGACTTGGTCTTTTACCAAATAGGGCTGGCTATCTTCTGTATACTACCCCTACCTTGTCACAACACAACTGATTGGCTCAAACGCATTAAGAAGGAATAAAATTCCACAAATTAACTTTTAACAAGGCACACCTGTTAATTGAAATGCATTTCAGGTGACTACATCATGAAGCTGGTTGAGAGAATGCCAAGAGTGTGCAAGACTTACATCAAGGCAAAGGGTGGCTACTTTGCAGAATCTCAAATATAAGATATATTTTGATTTGATTGACACTTTTTTCGTTACTACATGATGTGTTATTTCATAGTTTTGATGTCTTCACTATTATTCTACAATGTATAAAATAGTACAAATAAAGAGAAACTATTGAATGAGTCTGTGTTCTAAAACCTTTGACTGGTACTGTATATATGTTTTTCAATTCATGTATTTGAGTTAAACCATAATATTTGTAATAATATTTGTTCTGTCTTTTCTGGTGGATTAAACTGAAATTGCAACCAGCTTTCTACTGCCTGTTTAAAAATGGTGATGTTTTGGAGATAATTACACATTTTAATAACCAAAAGTGAGAGGTTGTAATCTGAATCAAAAAGGCCATTCTTGAACACGGGGTGAGCCATACTTACTAATCTGCTAGAGAACCAGTTCGGATTTAAGTATAGTTTTTGTATGACTGAAGCCTTTAGTGAGAGGTCCATGGCTTTAATATTTAATCATTTCTTCCCACCGAATTCATATTCATTATATAAATATGCCCGTTTAATTTTGTCTGGCTTGCCGTTCCAAATAAAGTGGAATGTATTTAGCTCATGTAATTTAAAAAACAAGTTGTTAGGTGTAGGCAGGGCCATAAGTAAATAAGTAAACTGGGATATGACTAAAGAATTACTCATGGGGATTTTTCCACAAATAGACAGGTGTTGTCCTTTCCATGGTAGCAAAATCTTATCTAATTTGGCGAACTTTCTATTAAAACATATTGTAGTGAGATATTTTCTTTCTTTCGGGATATAAATACTGAGTTTGTCCACTTCACCGTCAGACCATTTTATTGGTAAACTACACAGTAATTTAAAAGTTGCATTATTTAAGAGCCAGAGAAGATAGAAAACGTATCTCGATCCTCTATGAGGCTGTGCACGTGTCTAAATTGCGGATTCAAAAGAGAACATGAATCGTCAGTGTACAATGGTACTTTTGTTTTTAAACCTTGGATTTCTGGCCCCTTAATATTATTGCTGGATCTGATTTGAACAGCTAATATTTACATGGCCATAATAAATTGATATGCCGATAATGAACAGCCTTGTTTTACTCCTCTTGACAATTTAATACTTTCTGAGGAGTAGCCATTATTTACTATTTTACAACTGGGGTTATTAAACATAACTTTAACCCATTGTATAAGAGATTCTCCAAAATGTAAAATAGTCCAGTCATTTATATATAAATTCCAGACATACTTTATCAAAGGCCTTTTGAAAGTCAGCTATGAATACCAGGCCTGGTTTCCCAGATTCCCCAGAGGACAACCAGTGGTTGGATTGAATATTAGCATAACTCGAAGAACACTTCTGGAAAGGGGTTAGAGTGAATACATTGAGTGAATCTCAGTTGTCTTTTCTTGATTCCACCTTTCATCTTTTTCTAAAAGCACATTGGAGTAGAATGAGGTTCCTCCCTGGGATCTTCTCCTCCAGTGTGTCTTGAGGAGGAGGCACGGAGGGAGGCCGTAAGAAATCAGGGAAATACAATTGAGATTCACCCATTGCATAGAAACCCCAGTCATGGATGTTAGCGAATATCCTCCATTGTCACAAACAAGAGTTGAAGGATGGTTTGGTTTTGAGGGTGAGCATTCCTTGCTACGAAAAGGTAACATAAATAGACCTTATTACAGAACGTGCATCAACAAGATGTGAACATATGACCTTCTGGTCCCCATCCTAGTGCCTAGTCCAATGAGGCAGCAGGGGGGAGAGCACCAGATACATTTTCCCACATATTTCATTCTGTTCAGTTCGAAACGTCGAAAGTTAGATTAGAAACGTGTCATTGGTTAAGAATGTTGGGTATGGTTGGAAAACAAAAGTCACAAACGGGATTCAAACTGGCAACCTTGCAGGTTGTGGCCAGCGTGTAATGCCCTCCATGCACCTCCAACTTAAGACCTTTTTTAATTTGACTCTCACCTCACTCTCTCCACACTGACGTTTCACTCCAAGCTCTGCCCACTGAGCTTCAATTGAACCAATCACAGTAGTTCAGCACTTGAAACGGAGCATCCTTTAGAACAAGATTAGTTTTGCGTTGCTCATGCAAAGATGCTGTATGATGATGTCGTCTCATAAAGGCAGTTTTTCATTGAAAAAAATGACGGTTCCGGTCTGATCACGCGAGAGAGGCATTTCCCATTTACAGAGACATGCTTTATATGAGAACTAACAGCTGGCTCCATAATTCTCTGGTATTATTTTACAACGTTCCATTGATCCTAAAGTGAAATCACGAACTTTACAGGGCACTGGGGAATTAAATGAATATTTTTATAACAGCTGGCTCTGGTCTACTTATTCCCATCGAGCTGCTTATTTTACAACGTTCCATTGGTCCTAAAGTGAAATCACGAACTACCCAGGGCACTGGGGAATGCAAAGTGAAATCACGAAATACCCAGGGCACTGGGGAATGCAAAGTGAAATCACGAAATACCCAGGGCACTGGGGAATGCAAACTGAACTTGCCCATTGGGGCTGTGATTCAGTCCAAGGCACATTTAAATGTTCATTGTCAGCAGTTGTTTCGAGCGATGCTCTATAACACACCTTTTATTGAATCTCGGCCTGAATGAGGAAAACCCCTGAGCACAATTACCCCCCACCCAACCCCCTGGACAGAAAAAAATTTGCCGCTTTTTTACATACCAACAGTATGATCCACTTTGGTTTTCCAGCCCATAGTTTAAGAAAGGCTGCTGTAACTGGTTAAACCTACCGATCTACATTGCCCTTGGTTACATTCAGGTGAGGAAGTTGTGCAGCGGCTGTGAATTTAATTATCGATGGCTGATGCCTGGCTCTGACCCCAGTCTCGGAGGGTGTCTCGGGGGAGTGGCATATGCAAAAAACACATTTACAATTCACACATACATTTGTAATAGTACCTAATTATCTTAATTATCTTAACATAACATATTGCACCAATTCCCAATACAAAATATACACTGCTCAAAGAAATAAAGGGAACACTTAAACACTTAAACTTAAACATAATGTAACTCCAAGTCAATCACACTTCTGTGAAATCAAACTGTCCACTTAGGAAGCAACACTGATTGACAATAAATTGTACATGCTGTTGTGCAAATGGAATAGACAACAGGTGGAAATTATAGGCAATTAGCAAGACACCCCCAATAAAGTAGTGATTCTGCAAGTGGTGACTACAGACCACTTCTCAGTTCCTATGCTTCCTGGCTGATGTTTTGGTCACTTTTGAATGCTGGCGGTGCTTTCACTCTAGTGGTAGTATGAGACGGAGTCTACATCCCACACAAGTGGCTCAGGTAGTGCAGATCATCCAGGATGGCTCATCAATGCGATGCAATTGAATCCAATTGAGCACACCTGGGACATCATGTCTCGCTCCATCCACCAACAGACTGTCCAGGAGTTAGCGGATGCTTTAGTCCAGGTCTGGGAGGAGATCCCTCAGAAGACCATCCGCAACCTCATCAGGAGCATGCCCAGGCGTTGTAGGGAGGTCATACAGGCACGTGGAGGCCCCACACACTACTGAGCCTAATTTTGACTTGTTTTAAGGACATTACATCAAAGTTGGATCAGCCTGTAGTGTGGTTTTCCACTTTAATCTTGAGTGTGACTCCAAATCCAGACCTTCATGGGTTGATAAATTTGATTTCCATTGATAATTTTTGTGTGTTTTTGTTGTCAGCACATTCAACTATGTAAATAAAAATGTTATTAAAATATTTCACTCATTCAGATCTAGGATGTGTTATTTTAGTGTTCCCTTTATTTTTTTGAGCAGTGTATTTATATATAATCTATAAAAACACTGCTGACATAACACAAAATAACATGAACAAGTGTGAACAATTGCTAAAAAAAAAGAGTAAGAAGAAATATAATCGAAAACAAAATGGCCCCTGAAACAGACTATGAATGACACAATCAGTTTGACATGTGGACTGGGATTCATCCGAGGGCACGTTCTAGAGGAGAAGGAGGAAGTAGGGGGGTTGAAGAGCAAATGGGTCAGCAGGCAGGAGCAGGCCTCCAGGAAGGGCAGGCCCCTGACCTCATTGCCTCCAGGGCCACTTCTCCAGTCAGGGCGCTGCATCAATGCTAGACCTCAGCATGGCATTTGAAAACAGCTCCAGTGCAGTCCGGCCATGGCCGTCTTTCTGCTGCAGCAGATCCTGCAGGACAGACGGACAGAGACAGATGGAGGTCACCTTTCACCTTGACCCCAACCCCAATTTCCACTTTAACCCTGCATTCCTTATCATTTTAATATTTTGGATTTTTCTATTTTTGCTATTAATACCATGTTCATAGCATCTTTAATCAAATCTAATTTTATTGGTCGTGTACACATTTAGCAGATGTTATCGCGGGCGTAGCAGTGCAGTAATATTGAACACTACATAACAATACACACAAATATAAAAGTAAAACAATGGAATTAAGATATATCAAAATATTAGGACGAGCAATGTCGGAGTGGCATTGACTAAAATACAGTAGAATAGAATACAGTATATACATATGAGATGAGTAAAGCAGTATGTAAACATTATTAAAGTGACCAGTGATTCCATGTCTATGTATCTAGGGCAGCACCCTGTAAGGTGATGCAAGTGATGGCTATTTAACAGTCTGATGGCCATGAGATATAAGCTGTTTTTCAATCTCTTGGTCCCAGCGTTGATGCATCTGTACTGACCTCGCCATCTGGATGATAGCAGGGTGAACAGGCGGTGGCTCGGTTGGTTGATGTCCTTGATGTTTTTGTCCTTCCTGTGACATCGGGTGCTGTAGGTGTCCTGGAGGGCAGGGAGTGTGCCCCCGGTGATGCATTGGACAGACAACATCACCCTCTGGAGAGCCCTGCCTTTGTGGGCAGTGCAGTTGCCGTAGCCGGTGGTGACACAGCCCGACAGGATGCTCTCAATTGTGCATCTGTAAAAGTTTCTTAAGGGTCTTAAGGGCCAAGCTGAATTTTTCAGCCTCCTGAGGTTGAAGAGGCACTGTTGTGCCTTCTTCACCACACTGTCTGTGTGGGTGGACCATTTGAGATTGTCAGTGATGTGTACACCGAGGATCTTTAAGCTTTCCACCTTCTCCACTGCCGTTCCGTCAATGTTGATAGGGGCTCCCTCTATTTTTTCATGAAGTCCACGATCATCTCTTTCGGTTTGTTGACCTTGAGGGAGAGGTTCTACTCAGCTAGGGCCATCACCTCCTCCCTGTAGGCTGTTTCGTCGTTGTTGTTGATAATCTAGCCTACCGCTTTTGTGTTGTCTGCAAACTTGATGATTGCTTTGTAAACGTTGGAGACATGCTTGGCACACACCCGTGTGGGGGCCACCACGTTGAGCGTCAGCCTTGCGAGGGTTAACACACTTACAGGTATTACTCACATCAGTTACGGAGAACGAGGGCTCAGGGTCCTCGTCAGTGGTGGTGTCCTGCGTCAGCGGCATTGTTTTCCTCGAAGCAGGTGACAGTGTTTAGCTTGTTCGGGAGCAAGGAGTTGGTGTCTGCGACGTGGCTGGTTTTACCTTTATAATCCGTGATTGTCTGGAGTCCCTGCCACGTCTCGTGTCTGAGCCGTTGAATTACGACATCAAATCAAATCAAATGTATTTGTCACATGCACATGGTTAGCAGATGTTAATGCGAGTGTAGCGAAATACTTGTGCTTCTAGTTCCGACAATGCAGTAATAACCAACGAGTAATCTAACCTAACAATTCCAAAACTACTACCTTATACACGCAAGTGTAAAGGGATAAAAAACATGTACATAAAGATATATGAATGAGTGATGGTACAGAACGGCATAGGCAAGATGCAGTAGATGGTATCGAGTACAGTATATACATATGAGATGAGTAATGTAGGGTATGTAAACAAAGTGGCATAGTTTAAAGTGGCTAGTGATACATGTATTACATAAAGATGCAGTAGATGATATAGGGTACAGTATATACATATACATATGAGATGAGTTTGTCTCTCTACTGATTGTTTGATTGCCTTACAGTTGGACTGTTTGTGCTCGTCCCTGTTCACAGTCACATTGCCGTGGTTAAATGTGGTGGTTTGCGCTTTGTTTTGCAAATGCTGCCATCCATCCAGATTTTTTGGTTTGGATACGTTGTTATTGTCACAGTGGAAACAACTTCCCTGATGCACCAGTCATTGAGTCAGTGTATACATTATTGTTTCTCTGAGGCAACCCAGAATATATCCCATTCGCGTGATCATAACAATCTTGAAGAATAGATTCTTATGACTGTAGGTTATAAGGAATCAATTGAAAACAAACGTACTACATTAAAACATTGCAACATACTTGTCATAAATGTGTGATTTGGACCTGAAAAATGGAGGGAGGTTAACACGTCCTCCATGCATTCAGCCAGCCGAGCATCAGCGATCATATGACATACAATGATGCACCGTTGGGCAGCCAATTTAAGCAACATAATTATGAAATAATTTGGAAGAGAGACAACATGGGGGCCAATGGGAGGATACTGCAACAGACATAAATAGTGGATGCACATTACACATTACACACCTACACACACACACACACACACACACACACACACACACACACACACACACACACACACACACACACACACACACACACACACACACACACACACACACACACACACACACACACACACACACACACACAGAGAGAGAGAAGAGAACAGCTGTTTACCCATTGGGCCACAGTGTCAGCCAGGGAATATAACGCACTTCACTAATTGTGTTGACACAATTAACTGGCTGACTCACTGGTCACATTGTGTTCGGGGAATCTAGTGAGATAGTGACCTGATAGAGGTTTAGGGTTACATGTGCTTATGTAACACATTAGACTGTGTCAGTGCAGATGAATCAAACTGATTGGGAAGGGCTGGATGGAGTCATTGGGAAGGGCTGGATGAAAAAATCATGGAGGCTAGAGTACACTAAGGGCTGTAATTAAATCAGATCCGCTTTAGCTGACATCCTCAACATGGTTGTTTTGGCAGTGTCGGAGGTGGAACTGTGTTAGAGCTGTCCAATCCACAAACGGCTCATGGCATTATACCATCTAGCATCTAGGCCTAAGATTAGTACTGTTTCGACTGATTTGATTTGAACCATATTGATCCTTCATCAGTAGGACTGTACATAACACACATACACATTTATATTAAGCCAGTTAACTGTGTGTAGTAGGGGGATGTGTTATATTACTTCTGCCTCTTCCCTTCTCTTTGTGTGTTCAGAATAAAAGCCATTTCCAGCAGCAGGCCCACACACACATGGCCAATGTGGAGCAGGCCGAGTCAAGTGTGAGCTCTTTGTTTGCTTTTAGATATCCAGTTTTTACGGCAAACTGTGCTTGATGGCACTTGACTGCTCAACCTCCGCAATGTTCCTGCCACTTGTGAGCGAGTTTAGGGCTCTCTGACTATTCGCCACATCGCCTGAAAGCTTGCCGACAGACAGCCAGGCACCGGTTTCTGTTTGACAGACACTCTTTGAGGCTTGTGAAACATGACGTGTCGGGGAAGAAAAAGTTGTCCTTGTTGTTGGGTGTGTGCTGCTTGTGCGGAGACGGCATCAGATTTGAAAGACTATAAAGGGGCATTCCACTTTGATCCTACGATTTAACATGACTAATGTTGTTCTTTACCTTACGAGTGCAAGTTGGCATTCAGCAAGATCACGTTTAACTAGTTGATTTGCTATTTGCAGGTATTAAAATAAATACATACATCCTCTCTTTCTACATACCTCCATATTCTCATGCTAAATAACTACGTATTTACAGTGGAACTTTGTGGAGGTATTCCCCTTTTAAGGCAGCCATCATGACTTGTGTAAAGAAAGGAACTTGAGAATTATGAAGCGTTTCTTTTTCCCTCTTGAGTACAACTAGGCAGTTATGGCGCTCTGAGGAATACGGAAGGCCATGCGCATGGCTCAGGTACCACAGGGTCAGCGCTCATCTACCTTTTAGTGCTTCAAGCTCGAGTGGGAAAAACTCAATCTGCATAAATTGTTGCGTTAATCTACATAAACTTTTACATTAGCAGGAAAATGTACAATGCAGAGGTCAGCCATGAAGCAGCAGTTGAGGAAGTAAGGGATTTGATCAAAGCCACTCAAGAGAGGGGGAGAGAGAGACTGCTAGAGAGAGAGAGACTGCTAGAGAGAGAGAGACGGTTAGAGAGAGAGAGACAGTTAGAGAGAGAAAGAGATTGCTAGAGTGAGAGAGACTGCTAGAGAGAGAGAGAGAGACAGTTAGAGAGAGAGACTGCTAGAGAGAGATAGAGACAGTGAGAGAGAGAGAGCGAGAGAGACTGCTAGAGACAGAGTGGGCGAGGTGAGAAGAGATCTTCAAACATAGCAGGTAGTGATAGCCAGGTTGATTTGGTCTTGACATCAGGCCCATGTTACTTGTTGTTCAGCCATGTCAGGATCAGGCAAGCGCTTTGGGCCTTGAGGGGAAGCATTCGCAGTGTTCACCGGGTCTATCAAGTTGGAGATGGAGTTGTCCAGTGTTAATGCTAAATTGTAATTATTTCACCTCTATGGAATATTTATTGCCTTGCCTTCCTACTCTTCTACATTTGCACACACTGTACATATATGTTTTCTATTGTACGTTTATTTATGTGTAACTCTGTGTTGTAGTTTTAGTCGCACTGCTTTGCTTTATCTTGGCCAGGTCGCAGTTGTAAATGAGAACTTGTACTCAGCTGACCTACCTGGTTAAATAAGGATGAAATAAGAATAAAATAAATACATGTAAAGTGTTGGTCCCATGTTTCATGAGCTGAAATAAAAGATCCCAGAAACCCCATACGCCCATAAAGCATATCTCAAATTTTGTGCACAAATGTATTTACATCCCTGTTAGTGAGCGTTTCTCATTTGTCAAGATAATACTTCCACCTGACAAGTATGACATATCAAAAGCTGATTATACAGCATGATCATTACACAGGTGTACCTTGTGCTGGGAATAATAAAAGGCCACTCTAAAATGTGCAGTTTTGTCACACAACCCAATGCCACAGATGTCTCACGTTTTGAGGAAGCGTGCATTTGGCATGCTGACTGCAGGATTGTGAACCAGAGTTTTTGACAGAGAATTGAATGTTCATTTCTCTACAATAAGCCGCCTCCAATGTTGTTTCAGAGAATTTGCAATATGTCCAAATGGCCGCACAACCGCAGACCATGTGGATTGCGTCGCCTGGGGGAGCGGTTTGCTGGTGTCAAAGTTGTGACCGTGGTGGCGGTGAGGTTTGGGCAGCCATAAGCTACGGACAACGAACACAGCTACATTGAATGCACAGAGAAAGCATGACAAGATCCTGAGGTCCATTGTCGTGCCATTCATCTTCCGCCATCACCTCATGTTTCAGCATGATAATGCATGGCTCCATGTCGTAAGGATATGTACACAATTCCTGGAAGCTGAAAATGTCCCAGTTTTTCCCTGACCTAGATACTATCCAGACATGTCACCAATTGAGCACTTTTGGGATGCTCAGGATCGACGCGTACAATGGCGTTTTCCAGGCTATTCCAACTGAAGATCTCGTACAACGGTGTACTACTCCCTTCACAGAACAGTGCAAATTGGCTCTAACCAGAATAGAAAGAGTGGGAGGCCCCGGTGCAGAACTGAACAAGAGGACAAGTACATTAGAGTGTTTAGTTTGAGAAACAGACATCTCGCAAGTCCTCAATTGCCAGCTTCATTAAATAGTACCCGCAAAACACCAGTCTCAACGTCAACATATCCATATCCATTCCATATCTACTGTGTAGATATTCCATAAGAAATCTGCAATTTCCAGCTACAATAGTCATTTACAACATTAACAATGTCTACACTGTATTTTTGATCAATTTGATGTTTTAATGGACATTTCTTTTTGCTTTTCTTTCAAAGACATGGACATTTCTAAGTGACTCCAAACTTTTGAAAGGTAGTATATTTCAATTGACTGATTTCCTTATATAAACTATAACTCTTTGAAATTGTTGCATCTTGAATTTATTTTTGTTCAGTATATATCATATTTTTGTTCACAATAGCTGCAGCTTTCAGTGGAGGCTCCAGCCTTGGGTTGTGCTCTGTATGTGCCTTTCAGTAGAGTATTTCACACCGTCAAATGATATTTCAATGGCAGAAGGACATGTTGTAAAGTGCTTTTTGGGACTATTCTCCAAAAATAAGAATTTCTCTTTTCAATCAACAGAATTCAGGTTCATCTGAAGTTGCCTTCAATGTTCCATGATGTGTGTGCGAAAACCACAGAATAAAAACACGTGTACCTTCATCCATGACTGTGTATTTTCTGTTAAAGCATTATATGGGCCTCCCCTAAAATACAAGGAAACCAAATGCAAAACCTACAGATGGGTGTGATGGACATAGATGCCACCACTGTTCTGCTCCCCCTCTCTGTGAACTGAGCCCTCACCCCCCCTTCCCCTACCTCTTTCTGAGCTGACTGCTCTCCTCCCCACCCTCTTTCGTGCAAAAGAGGCCTGGGCCAAAATCAGAGCCATCAGCTGTGAGTGAGGCGTCAGGCTGGGTGAGGCTGGCTTGATGCTGTCCCTGCCTGCTGCCCGCTGCCATGTCAAACTGCCTGAAAGACAGGCCCCAACCTGGGGGGTGACAGAGGCAGAGAGAGTGGGGAGGGTGCAGCAGGGGCCTGTCTGTCTGTCTGTCTGTCTCTGGCTGTCTCTCTACCCCTGCCTCTCTTCACCCCACCCTTCTCCTCACATTCACAAGGGAGGGGACATGCACACGCTTGTTCTCACCCTGTCTGCCCAACTCCCTCTCTCTCACTCTCTATCTCCCTATCTCTCTCTCTATCAGAATGTCTGTCTGTCTCTTTGTCTCTCTCTCTTCCTGTGCAGTTGCCAGTAGAACTTGATGAATGCACACAGCAGTGGTTCTCTCTCTGTCCCAGGACAATGGAATCAGCCGCTGCCTATTATTCACAATGAAATACACACCAGCCAGTGCTTTACTTCACACCTACACACACACACACACACACACCTACACACTGACCTACACACACTTACACAAACACACACACAAACACCTACACACACACACCTAAAGACACACACACACACACGTACCTACACACACACAAACACACACCTACACATACACACTGACCTACACACACCTACACAAACACACACACCTAAAGACACACACACACACCTACCTACACACACACTGACACCTATCTACACACACACACACACACCTACACATACACACACACACAAATCTACATACACACACACACACACACACACACACACACACACACACACACACACACACACACACACACACACACACACACACACACACACACACACACACACACACACACACACACACACCTAAAGACAACACGCACACATACCTACACATACACACTGACCTACACACACCTACACAAACACACACACAAACACCTACACAAACACACACACCTAAAGACACACACACACACACACACACCTACCTACACACACACTGACACCTATCTACACACACACACACACACCTACACATACACACACACACAAATCTACATACACACACACACACCTAAAGACAACACACACACACATACCTACACACACACATACACCTACATAGACACACCCCTAGACACACACACACGCTAAGAGTGTTGTGAGAGTGGCTTGGTATGATATTGACTCCCGTATCAAGGAAAGCGACTGAAGTCAGTCCAGGTATTGGCCCAATGTGTCAGATATGCTGCCCTGGCGATAAATAAAACACCTGAGGGATTAAATGTGAGCAGGGGTAATTACACTGTGCCCTGTGTGTGAGTAGCCCTGCTCAGACTCGTGAATTAACACACGTCATGAACACTACTGCTGCCTGCACCAGCCAGACTCAGTCTGACTGCTACACACACACACAGTGCGAAGCCCTCTGGCCTTTAGAGGGCAGGCGAAGACAAGAAATACAAAGGCCAGAGTGGAGGAGGGGAGAAACAGAGTGGAGGAGCTGAGTTCCATCTCTCTCTCTCTCTCTCTCTCTCTCTCTCTCTCTCTCTCTCTCTCCTGGAACTAAAGCAGACAGACTGGGATACAGCTCCACAGCACAGTGGAAAACATCCCTCTTTCTTTTTTCCCTTCCGCCTGACAAACACAGAGAGACTGTGTGAACTGAGGCCAGGGGCAGCACATCACACTCACACCCGGAGGAGCGCCCACCCTACAAAAACGGCAACAGCCGTAGGAAGACAATACCACAGAGTCATCCAATGGCGCTGCACCAGTCAATGTACACATCTCAACAGCCATAGGAAGACAATACCACAGAGTCATCCAATGGCGCTGCACCAGTCAATGTACACATCTCAACAGCCATAGGAAGACAATACCACAGAGTCATCCAATGGCGCTGCACCAGTCAATGTACACATCTCAACAGCCATAGGAAGACAATACCACAGAGTCATCCAATGGCGCTGCACCAGTCAATGTACACATCTCAACAGCCGTAGGAAGACAATACCACAGAGTCATCCAATGGCACTGCACCACAGTCAATGTACACATCTCAACAACCATAGGAAGACAATACCACAGAGTCATCCAATGGTGCTGCACCAGTCAATGTACACATCTCAACAGCCATAGGAAGACAATACCACAGAGTCATCCAATGGCGCTGCACCAGTCAATGTACACATCTCAACAACCATAGGAAGACAATACCACAGAGTCATCCAATGGCGCTGCACCAGTCAATGTACACATCTCAACAACCATAGGAAGACAATACCACAGAGTCATCCAATGGCACTGCACCACAGTCAATGTACACATCTCAACAACCATAGGAAGACAATACCACAGAGTCATCCAATGGCACTGCACCACAGTCAATGTACACATCTCAACAACCATAGGAAGACAATACCACAGAGTCATCCAATGGCGCTGCACCACAGTCAATGTACACATCTCAACAACCATAGGAAGACAATACCACAGAGTCATCCAATGGCGCTGCACCAGTCAATGTACACATCTCAACAACCATAGGAAGACAATACCACAGAGTCATCCAATGGCGCTGCACCAGTCAATGTACACATCTCAACAGCCATAGGAAGACAATACCACAGAGTCATCCAATGGCGCTGCACCAGTCAATGTACACATCTCAACAACCATAGGAAGACAATACCACAGAGTCATCCAATGGCGCTGCACCAGTCAATGTACACATCTCAACAACCATAGGAAGACAATACCACAGAGTCATCCAATGGCGCTGCACCAGTCAATGTACACATCTCAACAACCATAGGAAGACAATACCACAGAGTCATCCAATGGCGCTGCACCACAGTCAATGTACACATCTCAACAGCCATAGGAAGACAATACCACAGAGTCATCCAATGGCGCTGCACCAGTCAATGTACACATCTCAACAGCCATAGGAAGACAATACCACAGAGTCATCCAATGGCGCTGCACCAGTCAATGTACACATCTCAACAACCATAGGAAGACAATACCACAGAGTCATCCAATGGCGCTGCACCACAGTCAATGTACACATCTCAACAGCCATAGGAAGACAATACCACAGAGTCATCCAATGGCGCTGCACCAGTCAATGTACACATCTCAACAGCCATAGGAAGACAATACCACAGAGTCATCCAATGGCGCTGCACCAGTCAATGTACACATCTCAACAACCATAGGAAGACAATACCACAGAGTCATCCAATGGCGCTGCACCACAGTCAATGTACACATCTCAACAGCCATAGGAAGACAATACCACAGAGTCATCCAATGGCGCTGCACCAGTCAATGTACACATCTCAACAGCCAGCGGATCAAAGATTCCTTTCCTCAACGTCCTTTCCTTCATTCACACTGATCTAAAAAAATAAAGATTAGTTTGATGAAAAATATACAGAGACGGTGCATCCGGAAAGCTTACCTTCAACAGTCTGGTTCCACATCTCTGTGGATGAGACAACAGGAGAAAGAAAGGAAACCATTTGCCAAGACTGAGACGCAGCCCACATCTTTAAAGCAGAAATCAGCAGTTGAAACAATAACAAAGCGTTCTTTCTGACCCTGTTTTGGTAAAAAGATACGGCTGGAGAACCATTCAAATTCATAGAAAGAGTTATGGATGCAAGGACTGACCATACATTATATCAAAAGTATAGTTTCAACCATGTTTTGAGGCTATATTATGTTTGTTAACAAAGTAAATATAAACAAACATTGGAGTGAAACAGCCTCATATTTTGGGTTTTGAAAGGGTACTTTATATTCTTCAAGAATCAATGGGTAAATATAATTCATTTTAAAGTCCAAAAATGTATGTAGCAACTACAGTTTGCTCTTGTTTAAGTGAACACAGCCTGCTAGCGATAGCTAGCATTGTCAGAATGATTGCTATCCGGTTGAAGGGCTCCTCACCCAAATAAACATGGGCCTAGGCAGACAGAGATGAGAGCCAGATTAGGGGGCAGAGGGTTAGGGTTGTAGGCTGGCTGTAATCCCCTGGAAGGCACTGGAACACTCAGACCAGTGAGAGTGGGCATCCACGCCATGTACACAACTGCCATGACTGTTGCCCAGTATTTTGGCTTCATGCTGTTATCCAGGCTACTGTATGACTTTGTAGCGATTTGAAAATATCATCAGTGAGACCCAGTGGCTGGTCACTAGATGATAGGAATGGGAATTGCCAGGGACCTCACTATACGATATGATCACAATACTTATAGTTGAAGTCAGACGTTTACATACACCGCAGCCAAATACATTTAAACTCAGTTTTTCACAATTCCTGACATTTAATCCTCGTAAGAATTCCCTGCCTTAGGTCAGTTAGGATCATCACTTTATTTTAAGAATGTGAAATGTCAGAATAATAGTAGAGAGAATGATTTATTTCAGATTTTATTTCTTTCATCACATTCCCAGTGGATCAGAAGTTTACATACACTCAATTAATATTTGGAAGCATTGCCTTTAAATTGTTGAACTTGGGTCAAATGTTTCGCGAAGCATTCCACAAGCTCCCACAATACGTTGGGTGAATGTTTGCCCATTCCTCCTGACAGAGCTGGTGTAACTGAGTCAGGTCTGTAGGCCTCCTTGCTCACACACGCTTTTTCAGTTCTGCCCACACATGTTCTATAGGATTGAGGTCAGGGCTTTGTGATGGCCACTCCAATACCTTGATTTTGTTGTCCTTAATTAAGCCATTTTGAAACAACTTTGGAAGTATGCTTGGGGTCATTGTCCATTTGGAAGACCCATTTGTGACCAAGCTTTAACTTCCTGACTGATGTCTTGAGATGTTGCTTCAATATATACACATCATTTTCCTTCCTCATGATGCCATCTATTTTGTGAAGTGCACCAGTCCCTCCTGCAGCAAAGCACCCCCACAATATGATGCTGCCACCCCTGTGCTTCATGGTTGGGATGGTGTTCTTCGGCTTGCAAGCCTTCCCCTTTTTCCTCCAAACATATCGATGGTCATTATGGCCAAACAGTTCTATATTTGTTTCATCAGACCAGAGGACATTTCTCCAAAAAGTACGATCTTTGTCCCCATGTGCAGTTGCAAACCGTAATCTGTCTTTTTTATAGCGGTTTTGTAGCAGTGGCTTCTTCCTTGCTGAGCGGCCTTTCAGGTTATGTCGATATAGAACTCGTTTTACTGTGGATAAAGATACTTTTGTACCTGTTTCCTCCAGCATCTTCACAAGGTCCTTTGCTGTTGTTCTGGGATTGTTTTGCACTTTTCACACCAAAGTACGTTCATCTCTAGGAGACAGAACGCGTCTCCTTCCTGAGCGGTATGACGGCTGCATGGTCCCATGGTGTTTATACTTGTGTACTATTGTTTGTACAGATGAATGTGGTACATTCAGGCGTTTGGAAATTGCTCCTAAGGATGAACCAGACTTGTGGAGGTCTACAATTTTTTGTGAGGTCTTCGCTGATTTCTTTTGATTTTCCCATGATGTCAAGCAAAGAGGCACTGAGTTTGAAGGTAGGCCTTCAAATACATCCACAGGTACACCTCCAATTGACTCAAACAATGTCAATTAGCCTATCTGAAGCTTCTAAAGCCATGATATTATTTTCTGGAGTTTTGTTTAAAGGCACAGTCAACTTAGTGTATGTAAACTTCTGACCCACTGGAATTGTGATACATTGAGTTATAAGTGAAATAATCTGTCTCTAAACAATTGTTGGAAAAATGACTTGTGTCATGCACAGAGTAGATGTCCTAACCAACTTGCCAAAACTATAGTTTGTTAACAAGAAATGTGTGGAGTGGTTGATAAAACGAGTTTTAATGACTCCAAGCTAAGTGCATGTAAACTTACGACTTCAACTGTAGGTGCCAATACTATATGTATTGCGATTATATATTTACCACTATTGCATTTTGATATTCCAAGCATATTGCTCACTATATGCCTGCTAAGAGCCATGAGAAAACAAGTTTTGATCAGTCGTGGAAATAAAATTGATGGACCCATGTTGGTTTACCATTCGAAGGACAGCTTTGGCGCACATACAGCCGACTAGCGCTAGCTAACGCTAACTACCTAGCGCAGGTATGTGAAAGTTGATGTCTCTAAGTCAAAAAAAAAATGACATTGTCTAAGAAATGTCTAATAAAATGTCTAAGAAAGTCCATGGCGTAGGCAAATCATTTGGTAAAGAGGTTAGATTATCTCTTCATATGCCTATGACCCACTCAGACCAGAGCCCTGTATCTAAATACAGACTGGTTACCATGTCATCATTGATACATCTTTAGTGCCCTTGGACCTTTATTGGTCAGTGAACAACATATCAAGTATAAGGAAGGCTACTTTAGTACCAGGGGAAAAACGGGATCCCCATGATAGTGAATGGGAAAATGGTGGCCTTTGTTGTCATTCTTTGTGTAAATGAAACATTTCCGAAGGTAATCATGGTAGCAATAATTGCTTTTAACACAGCAGATACACAGTGAGCTCCAAAAGTATTGGGACAGTGACATATTGTTGTTTTGGCTCTCTATTGAAATGATACATTACTGTGGAGGTTAAAGTGCTGACTGTCAGCTTTTATTTGAGGGTATTTTCATCCATATCAGGTGAACCGTTTAGAAATAACAGCACTTTTTTGTACATAGGGGACAAAAAGTATTGGGGAGAAATCCTTTACGTGTATTAAAGCAGTCCAAGTTGTATATTCCTAGCACTCAGTGATTACATCAAGCTTGTGACTCTGTTTGTTCTGGTTGTGTATCAGATTATTTTGCGCCCAATAGAAATGAATGGTACATAATGTAGTTGAATGTTGGACATGGTGATGCTAACTTTGCCTTGTTTCTATCCCTTTATCCTTTGTGTAATTATTATTAAGTGTTTTGCGTTTCTATTGTTTTCACTATTTTCTTCCTCTCTGCATTGCCAGTAAGTAAGCATTTCATTGGTAGTCTACACCTGTTGTTTACGAAGCATGTGACAAATGCAATGTTATTTGATTTCTTCTGAGAGGAAAGACATGAAACTGAACACGAATGGAAATGGTGTGCAGCAGTACCAGTTGCTCAGCCTATGTGTTTTTCGCATAAAACAAGCCTCCCTCCTGCCAAGGCTGCCTTGAAACCACAAGGCCATGCATTGGTTCTAACAGAGGAGGGCTAGTTTAGTCTGTGTGGGGGTACAGTGAATGTACTCTTGGGCCTTTGGGGCTAGGTGGCCTGCCAGAAAACTTCAAGACTGAAAAATAGCACAAAGCCAAGTAGAAGCACACCCTTGAATAAATAGCAGCTTTCCTGCGCTCACACACACACACATGCTTACGCACACAGACACACCACACTCAGTTTTGAGCATGGGCTCTGCCAGCACAAAGACCAGAGTAAGGGTCTCGATATAAGCTGTGTGCTGAGAGAAGCCTGAAAGAGGAAACTCATTCTACAAGAGCGTGAGGAAGTGACATGAGGTGGTGGGGGTTGCAGACTCTATCCTGGCAAACACCCCAATGAAGGTAGAGAAATAGAGAGTGAGAGTAGAAGATGTTGAAGAAAAGGCCTAGGGAGTTTGGGGAAGCCTAGCCTTTTGAAACAGTGGCAAGTTGCAGTGCATGAAATCCGTTTTGGTCTGGATATGGCTAGCTTACAAAGTAGCAGTTGCTAACAGAATGTTACTGGTTCCAGTCCCAGCAGCGAGAACAAATGAGCTGACCCTAAACAAGGCACTGTTGTATAGATCCGCCATTTTGAAACCGTGCTCCACATCGCAGCCCGAGTGAATCCATGACACTGCGGCAATCTGAGGGGACCAAGCTATTTCCTATTTCCTATGAAGTCTTTCAGCTCCACAAACATGAATTCAGCAAAACTTGAATGGATTGGCTTGGGAAGGTAAAGGGGGTGGACTGTTTGGGAGACAAGCTGACGAATGCTTGGTGGTGTGACAAACAAACAAAAGGCAGCAGGGGAAGGCCCTAAACAAAATGTCAAAGACTCCAGCCACCCTAGTCATAGACTGTTCTCTCTGCAGCCGCAGGGCATCGGTACCGGAGCACCAAGACGAGGTCCAAAAGGCATCTTAACAGATTCAACCCCAAGCCATAAGACCCCATATACAGCTAATGAAAGGGCTACCCAGACCCCTCTTTTACGCTGCTGCTACTCTCTGTTTAAAATCTATGCATAGTCACTTTAATTCTAAGGACATGTACATATTACCTCAATTACCTCGACTAACCGGTGCCCCCCCCACATTGACTCTGTACCGGTACCTCCTGTATATAGCCTTGCTTGTTATTTTACTGCTGCTGTTTAATTATTTGGTGCTTTTATTTTCTATTTTCTACCAATCTATTTTTTACTTAACACTTTTTTTTTCTTAACTTCTTAAAGAATTGTTGGTTAAGGGCTTGTAAGTAAGCATTTCACTGTAAGGTGTACAACTGTTGTATTCGGAGCATTTGACAAATAACATTTGATTTGAAGAGCTGTCCTTTAAGGTTGCTTTAATCGACAGTCGGGCAGAGACTCTGAGACTCTGAGGAAGGAAAAGTAGGATAAATATGAATCTAGTGTAGTGTAGTGTAATGATCTAAACTAGCTGCTTAGTTGGTCAATTTTAGCCGGGTCTCAATGAGACTAGATGTGGAGGGCTCCTAGGCTCTGCTTACTAACATGGTTGGCTGTACAGAGCAGACGCCACCAGAGAAAATCTATTTTCTGTCTGCCTCTCTCCCTCTCCACGCCTCTCTGGAGCAGCCACAGGTCATTTTCCATTCCAATATGGTTCTCTCTCTCCTCATCCTGCAAAATTAAACACTCGCAGGCACAGCGAGCGGGCAAACACACGCGTGCACTAACATAAGCAAACACACAGGGTCGTTTGGGCCAGCCTTGAGAGAGGGAGGGGTGAGAGCAGGCCTTGCCCTCAGCCATGGCATGCTTTCCCTGCCAGCAACCCAGGATCGAGGGTGGGGGCAATACGTTATTCCCCCCACCGCCACCTTGCTCCCTCTGTCCTCCAGCCAGGCTTATTATTTCAGGGTGAGAACACTGCCATTGAAAGGCGTTGTTTGTTTCTGATCAAGCCCTGGCAGCTCAACAACACAGCAGGGTGACTAGTTCACCCCACCAACAAAGACAGCTTTCATTGATGCATTTATTCAGTGTCCATCATATCACATTCACAAACTCAGTAGAAAACATGTAATAAACTACTACATTATAGTTGCTTTACCTGATGTCCAAATTTACCCCAAGCTGAGTAAATGCAGCCAAGCTGCTCCACAACCATTTAGTGTGAAATCAGAATCAACCATCTGATAATTAAAGCTGCTGGTTCCAATGTACTATTCCACAGGAATCACTCTCTCTGTCCTTTCCATTGATCAGCCTGGAGGGCAGTGGTGCCCATGGCTACAGACAGACATTCTTCCCAGCTAGCCTCACTCCCTTCATTTTCCCAGCTAGCCTCACTTCCTTCATTTTCCCAGCTAGCCTCACTCCCTTCATTTTCCCAGATAGCCCCACTCCCTTCATTTTCCCAGCTAGCCTCACTCCCTTCATCTTCACAGCTAGCCTCACTCCCTTAAAACAATAAAGTGGCGTGGATTAGAAAACCAGTCAGTATCTGGTGTGACCACCATTTGCCTCATGCAGTGCGACACATCCCCTTCGCATCGAGTTGATCAGGCTGTTGAATGTTGGTTGTGGAATGTTAGCTAGCTAACATTGAAATGAGTTAGTCAGCTTTAGCTACAGTACCTGCAGATTCATGCAGGGTAGTAATGTTTTGGAGTTGGGATTATGGTGAATTATCTAAACAAAAGACTCCACTATGCAAGTAACCATTTCACTGTACCATTTACACCTTCAGTAGCCTGTGCATGTGACAAATACACTTTCACTGTGTGTTTACCAGAGATGGTAATTGGAAGAACTACATGACCTACCCAGCTAGCTCCACTACCTCTATCTACCCAGCTAGCTCCACTACCTCTATCTACCCAGCTAGCTCCACTACCTCTATCTACCCAGCTAGCTCCACTACCTCTATCTACCCAGCTAGCTCCACTACCTCTATCTACCCAGCTAGCTCCACTACCTCTATCTACCCAGCTAACTCCACTACCTCTATCTACCCAGCTAACTCCACTACCTCTATCTACCCAGCTAGCTCCACTACCTCTATCTACCCAGCTAGCTCCACTACCTCTGTCTACCCAGCTAACTCCACTACCTCTATCTACCCAGCTAACCCCACTACCTCTATCTACCCAGCTAGCTCCACTACCTCTATCTACCCAGCTAACTCCACTACCTCTATCTACCCAGCTAGCTCCACTACCTCTATCTACCCAGCTAATCCCATGACCTCTGTCTACCCAGCTAGCTCCACTACCTCTATCTACCCAGCTAGCTCCACTACCTCTATCTACCCAGCTAGCTCCACTACCTCTATCTACCCAGCTAGCTCCACTACCTCTATCTACCCAGCTAACTCCACTACCTCTATCTACCCAGCTAGCTCCACTACCTCTATCTACCCAGCTAGCTCCACTACCTCTATCTACCCAGCTAGCTCCACTACCTCTATCTACCCAGCTAGCTCCACTACCTCTGTCTACCCAGCTAACTCCACTACCTCTATCTACCCAGCTAACTCCACTACCTCTCTATCTCCACTACCAGCTAGCTCCACTCCACTACTCTATCTACCCAGCTAGCTCTCACTACCTCTATCTACCCAGCTAGCTCCAGCTACTCCACTCTGTCTACCCAGCTAACTCCACTACCTCTATCTACCCATCTAGCTCCACTACCTCTATCTACCCGGCTAGCTCCACTACCTCTGTCTACCCAGCTAGCTCCACTATCTCTATCTACCCAGCTAGATCCACTACCTCTATCTACCCAGCTAGCTCCACTACCTCTATCTACCCAGCTAACTCCACTACATCTATCTACCCAGCTAGCTCCACTACCTCTATCTACCCAGCTAGCTCCACTACCTCTATCTACCCAGCTAGCTCCACTACCTCTATCTACCCAGCTAGCTCCACTACCTCTGTCTACCCAGCTAACTCCACTACCTCTATCTACCCAGCTAACTCCACTACCTCTATCTACCCAGCTAGCTCCACTACCTCTATCTACCCAGCTAGCTCCACTACCTCTAATACACCCAGCTAGCTCCACTACCTCTATCTACCCAGCTAGCTCCACTACCTCTATCTACCCAGCTAGCTCCACTACCTCTATCTACCCAGCTAACTCCACTACCTCTATCTACCCAGCTAGCTCCACTACCTCTATCTACCCAGCTAGCTCCACTACCTCTATCTACCCAGCTAACTCCACTACCTCTATCTACCCAGCTAGCTCCACTACCTCTGTCTACCCAGCTAACTCCACTACCTCTGTCTACCCAGCTAACTCCACTACCTCTATCTACCCAGCTAGCTCCACTACCTCTGTCTACCCAGCTAACTCCACTACCTCTATCTACCCAGCTAACTCCACTACCTCTATCTACCCAGCTAACTCCACTACCTCTATCTACCCAGCTATCTCCACTACCTCTATCAACCCAGCTATCTCCACTACCTCTATCAACCCAGCTAGCTCCACTACCTCTGTCTACCCAGCTAGATCCACAACCCTCCACTACTCTATCTACCCAGCTAGCTCCACTACCTCTATCTACCCAGCTAGCTCCACTACCTCTGTCTACCCAGCTAACTCCACTACCTCTATCTACCCAGCTAACTCCACTACCTCTATCTACCCAGCTAACTCCACTACCTCTATCTACCCAGCTAACTCCACTACCTCTATCTAACCAGCTAGATCCACTAACTCTATCTACCCAGCTAACTCCACTACTTCTATCTACCCAGCTAACTCCACTACCTCTATATACCCAGCTAACTCCACTACCTCTATCTACCCAGCTAGATCCACTAACTCTATCTACCCAGCTAACTCCACTACCTCTATCTACCCAGCTAACTCCACTACCTCTGTCTACCCAGCTAGCTCCACTACCTCTGTCTACCCAGCTAACTCCACTACCTCTGTCTACCCAGCTAACTCCACTACCTCTATCTACCCAACTAACTCCACTACCTCTATCTACCCAGCTAACTCCACTACCTCTATCTACCCAGCTAACTCCACTACCTCTGTCTACCCAGCTAGCTCCACTACCTCTGTCTACCCAGCTAACTCCACTACCTCTGTCTACCCAGCTAACTCCACTACCTCTGTCTACCCAGCTAACTCCACTACCTCTATCTACCCAGCTAGCTCCACTACCTCTGTCTACCCAGCTAACTCCACTACCTCTGTATACCCAGCTAACTCCACTACCTCTATCAACCCAGCTAGATCCACTACCTCTAACTACCCAACTAGATCCACTATCTCTATCTACCCAGCTAGATCCACTACCTCTATCTACCCAGCTAGATCCACTACCTCTATCTACCCAGCTAGATCCACTATCTCTATCTACCCAGCTAGATCCACTAACTCTATCTACCCAGCTAGATCCACTAACTCTATCTACCCAGCTAGATCCACTATCTCTATCTACCCAGCTAGATCCACAATCTCTATCTACCCAGCTAGATCCACTATCTCTATCTACCCAGCTAGATCCACTACCTCTATCTACTCAGCTAGATCCACTATCTCTATCTACCCAGCTAGCTCCACTATCTCTATCTACCCAGCTTGATCCACTATTTCTATCTACCCAGCTAGATCCACTATCTCTAACTACCCAACTAGATCCACTATCTCTATCTACCCAGCTAGATCCACTACCTCTATCTACCCAGCTAGATCCACTACCTCTATCTACCCAGCTAGATCCACTATCTCTATCTACCCAGCTAGATCCACTATCTCTATCTACTCAGCTAGATCCACTACCTCTATCTACTCAGCTCTCCTCACTATCTCCTGTCACAATGCCAAGAAATAGAAACTAAGTGAAAGAAAGAGGGAAAGTGAGCTGCGTGTCACATTTCTCCAGCAGTCGTGGCTCCGTCCATCCCTCCATCAGTGGCATAGAAGGCAGCACTGAGCACGCTGAGTCCTAGACAGTCCTAGACAGAGCGTGCTGAGTCCTAGACAGAGCGTGCTGCGTCCTAGACAGAGCGAGCTGAGTCCTAGACAGAGCGAGCTGAGTCCTAGACAGAGTGAGCTGAGTCCTAGACAGAAGGGGTCTGCAGTGACTGGTGCAGCCCAGGCAGCTTGCTTGCGCGCACGCACGCACACACACACAGACAGTCACACATACGCATACACACACAGACAGTCACACACACACACGTAACACACTTTTTTCTAATTTTGCAAACAGTCTCTTCCTCTGACCCCTTTTAATTTGCTCCTTTTCTCCTGTCACTCCTTCGTTTTCTCACCGGGACGAAACAATCCCAATCTCATTTATTTTTGAGGACAGAATATGTACATGTGTTAATGGGAAAGCCAAATCAAATTAACTATAATTAGTCAAAGTGGAGAGTGAGGCAGGGAGGTGGAGGCGGCATACATGGAAGTCTCGCTGTCTAGCCCCCCTCCCCCTCACACACACACACACACACACACACACACACACACACACACACACACACACACACACACACACACACACACACACACACACACACACACACACACACACACACACACACACACACACACACACACACACACACACACATATACATCCCCCCACACACACACACAAACACATATATACACCCCCACACACACACAAACACATATATACATCTCCCACACACACACACACACACACACACACACACACACACACACACACACACACACACACACACACACACACACACATATACATCCTCCCCCCTACACACACAAACACACATATACATCTCCCCACACACACACAAACACACATTTACATCTCCCCACACACACACAAACACATATATACATCTCCCCACACACACACAAACACACATATACATCTCCCCACACACACACAAACACATATATACATCTCCCCACACACACACAAACACACATATACATCCCCCCACACACATACACAACACCCTCATACACATCTATACCCCCCCACCCCCACTACCATACACACACACATCTATCCACCCCTCCACCCCACTACCACTACCTTACAAACACATATCTATACCTTCCCCCACACCACCACTACCATACACACACACACACAGCTACCCCCCGTACCCCTACTACCATACACATCTATACCCTCCCCCCACCACCACTACCATACACACACACATCTATACCCTCCCCCCACCGCCACTACCATACACACAGCTATGCCACCAACACACCCTTCCCCCCATTCGTTTTGACACACGTCACACTCACTTCAAAGCTCCCCCGGTCAGTGATTGCATGTGGCAAGCAAACACATGGAGACAAAGTATTTCTGTTGTGACATGTTTCCCACCAAACCAGTGTCTGAATTTTGCAAGCGGCAGAACCTGACAACTGTAATCTCTTCAGAAATACATTAACAGACATCTTATGAGAGGATAGGTGATACGTTGCGACAGAGCACAGAAAGGAAGAAGAAGAAGGAAGAAGATGGTGGGGGGACTGTAGAGATGCAGAGATGATTCAGCTTTGAGACTGTGGGAAAAGGACTGTTAGGCCTCTAAGGCCCAGTGTCAATTTCCCTGATACATTTCAGACTAATTCATCCATCCATATTCCTCTCACCTTATTCAATGGTTCCTTTTCCAAGTACCATAGTGGTTCAAATACCCCTCAAACTTGTACCAATATCTTTGTGTGTGCATGCATTTGTTAATCTGTGTGTATGTGTGTGTGTACTGACCTGCATGCTGCAGCATCTTGTCAATGTCTGTGTGTCCACAGAGCATCGTGTAGCAGACTGACTCCGCCTACCTGGCCGTTCAGGTGAGGGACAGCAGGGCCTCCACACATGCACTGCTGCCATGGTTACACGCCTCTGCAGGGGCGACCAGCCTGCATGGTCTGAGGAGAAACACACACGTTCAACCACACACACACAAAGAACAAATGATCATCCTTTTACAGTTTTTTCCGATTGCTAAACGACAGTGGACACAACTGGAGTCACATGTGCAAAACTCTAACTACAGTCTGCACAGCAGCAGTTCATGTGGACCAAACTCTAGTTCGTTTTTCATTGCTTGAACACAGTTTTCAAAACTCTACACACTTATCCCATGACTTTAACCACAACCTGCACAACACTGTGGATTTACAGCACTTTGTTCAAATGCTAACACACTGCTGTCAAAACTGTGAACCACACATTCAAAACGGAATAGATTTCAGCCTTGTGCCTTTCAAACACTGCTGATTGCAATTTCAGCTGAAAGGCTAAGCAGGTGTCTTGTTTTAGACTTGTTAGTGAACACACACACATATTACAGTAAATATAGGTAGAGCTCAGAAAGACTCATTTTGGAAATGGAACAAGGAAGATGGGTTTGTGGAGGGAGAAGGGTGGCAGGGAGAGGGCGGATGCGTGGAGGAAGACAAAGAAGACAAAGAGCTGTTATTTCAGATGAAATAAGGGCTACACTTATAGACCATGTCGTGAACCATGGTCTCTCATTAAGAGAGGCAGGGTTGAGGGTGCAACCCAATCTGCAAAGATCCACAGTGGCATCTGTAATGCGAATTTTCCATCATGCAAACAGGTGAGTTACATCCTTACAGTAAATTAAAACAATCTATTTTAATATATAATCTATTTTGTATTGCAATTATAGAATATTTACACAGATATATATTACAGTAAGTTTGACTGTAAAATATATTTTTACAACAGGACCCAAAGGCTGCCCCCAACAGGGGGAAGAGGAAAAATATTTTCAGATGCGCAGGAAAATGCTATTGTTGACATGGTTGTTGTCAACAATGCAATAAAACTGAGGGAGATTCAAGATAGAGTGCTGGCTGATAATGATATATTTGAAAATGTTAATTCTGTCAGCACAACAACTATTGCTCGAGTCCTAAAGAAACACCAAGTTACAATGAAACAGTTATACACTGTACCGTTCGAGAGAAACAGTGACCGGGTAAAAGAGCAAAGATACCAATATGTCCAGGTAAGACGTCTGAGGTTACGTACACAGCTTTACAAAATATTTACAGTAAAAAAAACACGAGCATTTCTACAGTAAAACTGTGCACTTACTGTTTTTCAGAGAGTAATGGAGGTGGAAGCACTGGAAAGACTACATTCATTTGTATTTATCGACGAAGCTGGATTTAACCTTGCCAAAACACGGCTCAGAGGAAGGAATGTTATAGGTCAAAAGGCCACTGTGGAGGTTCCAGGCCAAAGGGGGGGAAATATCACCATGTGTGCTGCAATGGCCAATGATGGTTTGCTTCTCAACACACCACTCATTGGCCCATACAACACAGAAAGGCTTATAGCTTTCCTAGAACAGCTCTATGGTCAGCTCGTGCCAGCAGAACAGGGAGAGCCAGTAAGAAACCCCCAAGTTTTTGTCATAGTTTGCGATAACGTTGCTTTTCACCACTCTGCAGCTGTCACAGATTGGTTTGCAGCACATCACAGATGTATGGTTTTGTACCTGCCTGCATATTCACCCTTCCTCAACCCAATAGAGGAGTTTTTCTCTGCCTGGAGGTGGAAAGTGTTTGGTCACCACCCACATGACCAAATGTCTCTTTTGGAAGCCATGCGTGCCGGATGTGAGGACACGAGTCCAGAGGACTGCCAGGGATGGATAAGGCACTCCAGAAGGTTCTTCCCCAGGTGCATGGCAAGAGAAAACATTAGATGTGATGTTGAAGAAAACCTGTGGCCTGATGCTAGAGAGAGGCAGGATTAGCCCCTCAATTATTTGTTCGAATTACAGTATGTACTTTTAGTTTCTACCTTTTTTTTCTCATTACTGTAATTACTACAGACTATTGAAGCAAACTGCTAATTTTCATTTACCTTAAAGAATTGTTATGTTCTAAAAAAAATTATAAATCATGTGAAAGAATGTCACTATTTTCTTTGAAGAAAATATTACTTTGTATGAAGTCACTGAAATTGTTCAAACTGTAAAGATGAAAAGTTTGTATTTTCTGTATTGGTGTTTGATGCTAGTGTTTTTACTCTCAGTGTGTTCTGAGTGACAGTGTGTGTTATCTCAGTGAGGGTTGTGCATAGTGTTTGGCTGCACTGAGCGTGTTTTGAGCCATGTGTTAAGAGTTGTGTTGCGTGAATGAGTTTTGCAGGTGATGTGAACTGTTTAGCTCAGGTGACTGTTGGTAGTGCAGACTGTAGTTAGAGTTTTTCACATGTGACTCCAGTTGTGCCCACTGTCGTTTAGCAATTGAAAAAAACTGTAAGAATGCATTATGAGGTTCCCAAATGAAGCACCGGTCACTGCATCTCAGTGCTAGAGGTGTCACTACAGACCCTGGTTTGGTCCTGGGCTGTATCACAACTGGCTGTGATTGGGAGTCCCATAGGTTAGGGTAGCGTTTGGCCGGGAGGTCTTGGCTCATCGCGGTTTAGCGACTCCTTGTGGCAGGCCGGGGGCCTGCAGGCTGACCTCGGTCATCAGGTAAACGGTGTTTCCTCCGACATATTGGTGCGGCTGGCTTCCGGGTTAAGCGGGCGAGTGTTAAGAAGCGCAGTTTGGTGGGTCATGTTTCGGAGGACGCATGACTTGATCTTCACCTCCCAAGCCTGTTGGGAAGTTGCAGCGATGAGAAAAGATCAAAATTGGGGAGAAAAAGGGGGGTCAATTTTTTTAAATAAATAAAGAATGCATTATGAGTGAAATGGAGGACAACCCCTAAGAAAACCATTAATCACATTCACACATCATACTGCTAATAGCTTCATAGCTAATAGCAGCCACCTTTTCATTTGAAAACCAAGTCAACTGGGATACTCTAATGATTTCACTACATCCAAAGCTAGACACACATTAAAACGTAACAGTTGGAATAGTTTAAATCGATCTTGATCTAAATAAGCAAGTCTAAATCTGTCTACTGTACAATCAGTGGATCAGAGGTCTCATATTATGGGGACACAGTTTGTGTTTCATGTCATCAGAGTATGTCACCAGAGTATGTCACCAGAGTATGTCATCAGAGTATGTCACCAGAGACTCAAACTCACCACTTCGCCATTTCAACCCTTTCATCTTGTCCCATTTCCTTTTCCACTTAGCACTTTAGATGACCGTTAAAAAATAAATTAAAACTATTCAAATTGCGCCACATCTGTATAAACGATTGCATTGGACTTAAAAGAAAGACAACTGTTATTTAATTTGCCCTGGGAGGGTATAAAAAACTGCAGTTGAAAATATCAGAGGGCGTGCATTCGCTTGGCAGAGCGGCTGTAAATCTAGCCTCCAACCCACCCCGTTCCTCCAAGACACACCCTTCGCATTATAGCTAAAGGTTACACTTGTGATGACCACATTCCTTGTATTCTTCATTCTAAATGTCCATGTTAATCTCTCTGCGACGCACTAAAGTGAAGGCAGCGGGAGAGCGAGGGGTCCGTAGACCTACCTTTCACGTTGACGCTCATCTTATAGGCTCTGTTCTGGAGTGTCTGAACTTCGCCGGGACCACCGTATCCACGGACAGAAAGAAGAAAAAACAGAGAGAAATTCCTGAATTAGGGTGTGTCCTGTCCATTATCCCACACCAATAACGCACTGGAGAAATTTCCCCAACGACCTCCCAAAAAACGGACGAAAAAAAAGGCGACCCTCCAATGAGAATGCGATTCAGAGAAGACATTAAAAACGGGAATAAAAAAAACGATGGTGAATTGGGATCTTTCTTCTCCTCCTTTATTGGACGGAGTGATTTTCCACTTAAACAAGAGCCCCACAAAGTTAATAAATGGGTAAGTGTGAGAAGAGCCTCTTCCGGTCCCGTATTGTTCCACTGGAGGAAGTTATGGTACACAGCCCAAGCACAAAGGCTCCAACAGGATTCTTCACACATCCAGGGTTCAAACGCTCCACTGGGCATTACCAATGTACCACGTGATATTTAATCAGCAAACTACAACACCCGGCCACAAAAGCCTCTTAAGGCTTCTATTTACATTTTCCACCCCCCTTTCCCTTTCCCTTCTCCCCTGCTCTCTTTTTGATACAATATTAAATCAGGAATACATTAGAGGACCAGTAGCCCCTCTTCATGTATGGCTGAACTTCACAAGAAAGTTAAAGGCCAAGCGTGAGTGCCTCTCTGCTTGCCAGTATAATACAGGACTGAAAAGCCACTAATAAACGTTTTACTAGCCCTCTCCAGGACGTCTGCCTGGCTCTTCAGAGGCTTCACTGGAGCAGATAGAGCAGGGTATAGGGAAATAGGGAGGAGAGGAGAGGGAGGAGAGGGCAAACTGAGGGACAGGCAGGAGTGGAGAGGGAGGAGAGGAGAGGGAGGAGAGGAGAGGGAGGAGAGGGCAAACTGAGGGACAGGCAGGAGTGGAGAGGAAAAGGCTTGCTGTATTTCAAGGCACAGGGAAATTTGGAAAATGCTCAACGCTTTCAACTTGAAGAGTTCCTTTCTTCCCAGAGGTGTCCTTGAGGCTGCATTAGACACATTAAACGTCATTCCCACCTGACAAAGAAGTTGAAGGGTGGGACAACGGAGATATAGAGGCTGTTTATCTGTAGCTTCGACAACATCTGGACAAGGAACAGCAATGATTCATTATTAGTTTTTTGTGTGCCATAAAGCAGAGGGTAAGCCACAAAGCAGAGGGTAGCTTGTGTTGTTGGGGCAGCACGTTTCAGATCTCCAGTGCTCAGTGCCCCTAACTGTGTCATGCCCCAGCACCTTCTCAGAAAATACCTCCTCAGACAAACCTCTGTCAGACAAACCCAGCGCCTCTATGGTGGGTACCCTCTCGCCACAAGAAAAAAAAAAACAGGAAATCCAAAATGATTCCTGCTCCTGTTCAGTTAATAGGTTTGTATTGTGTTACTTCAAACTGGAATAGTCTGAAATTCAGCAGGACAGCTGGGACTGGTGGATTGGATCCGGTCTTGGAGCCTCCCAGAACAGTACTGTGACCAAAAAGGCACATTCCTCTCGGAGTTACTCGTCCATACCAATACTCTCACGCCGCACAGTGAGCAACACACTGGAGCCAAGATGTCTGACAGAAACACAGTTTCCAATGCAACTTCTCCCTCATATGCACTAGCCTCCTTCCAATAATACACTTAAAGAAATCAGATAAATAAGATCACACACAAAAAATCTGCAAATCCTACTGTATGCCACAGAGAGTGAAGTCCAAGTTGGCCTTAATGAGTTGTTCTGCACTGTGGCAGGTCAGCGTTCTACACTTTGTGTTCCACCATTACGGCATCTAAAACGCTGTGATTAAACACCCATTCCACAGCTCCCCATGTGTACACATCCTCGCAAATGCCAAGCCCAATCCACGCACTGTTAAATCACTTTAATGGCTCCAATTTGGACACAACTCCACCATTATTAGGGGTAATTGCATGCTCAGCATTTACAAAAGCACGGAAAGGATAAATCCAATTGTCCTTTTCTATAAATCCCTCTAACAATCCCCCATTTCACTCTTTAATAGAAAAGTTTGATGTATGTGTCCACTTTCTCTGTGTAGCTGTACTGCGTGTCGGCTGGTGAGCTGGTTAAAAAACCTGCCGGCAATGGTTCTAATAACAATGCTATTTGTCAGAATGGTGCTAGAAAGCTATACACAGTATTCATTTAATCCATTGTTTTAATGTAGAATCTCTCCCTCACACTAACATGGGCTTGAATGGAAATATCCTACTGTATGAAACCACAAACCCTGGCTGGCCATGGAGGTTGAAAAACAGAGCATTTAAAAAAAAAGGCTTTAGGTAGTTTGGGTCCTGGATGCTGATTGGCTGAAACAGCATTTTAGCCATGTGTATACTAGACAATATACCACAGGTATGACGCAGAAATACAGTACTTGTACACTGATGTACAGTACTTGTACACTGATTTATGTTGGTAACCAGTTTCTAATAACAATAAGGCACCTCGGGGGTTTGTGTCGCGCCTAAGAACAATCCTTAGCCGTGGTATATCGACCATATACCACAAACCCCCGATGTGCCTTAAAGTGGACCACAAAATGGTGGTCACTGGATAGCGATGCAACTGACTTGTCTAGTTAAATAAAGGTAAAAAATGTGAGTGAGCATTCTAACAGGGAACAGAGGCACAATATGTCACGTTTTAATGTTATTCCTTGTCTGTCTGCTCTGAATACATGTTATGTTAGTGGTACCCAGGCAACTCAATAGTCTAGTCAGGGGACACAGGATAATAGTTTTAGGAGGGAAAACAACCTTCCTAAGCCCTCAGCCCCTTTCAGCTGCTAGAAGGGAGATCCAAGTGGCCGTGGATGAACATATGCAGCACAGAAAAATAGCTCATATGAAAGCAAGATGAAATCTGTGTGTGTGTGTGCGTGCATGCGTGTGTCTGTGTGTGTGCATGTGTGTGTCTGTGTGTGGGTGTGCATGTGTGTGTGCGCGTGTGTCTGTGTGCCTGCCCTCCTCTCCATCTCCCCACCCCATCACTGGCGCAGAGTATTTGTGGGGGGAGGGGATATGAGCACAGTGCCAAACCCCTAATTTATGGAAGTTCCTCACACAGTCACTCATCTTTACAGGGCTGCATTATTTCTGTGTTTAATATTTTAAACTGGAGATCTGACGATCAATGTGCACCGTGTGTTGTCCTTTCCCATTATCTCTGCGTTTCTCTCTCATCCGTGTGTTGTCCTTTCCCATTATCTCTGCGTTTCTCTCTCATCCGTGTGTTGTCTTTTCCCATTATCTCTGCGTTTCTCTCTCATCCGTGTGTTGTCTTTTCCCATTATCTCTGCATTTCTCTCTCATCCGTGTGTTGTCCTTTCCCATTATCTCTGCGTTTCTCTCTCATCCGTGTGTTGTCTTTTCCCATTATCTCTGCGTTTCTCTCTCATCCGTGTGTTGTCTTTTCCCATTATCTCTGCATTTCTCTCTCATCCGTGTGTTGTCCTTTCCCATGATCTCTGCGTTTCTCTCTCATCCGTGTGTTGTCTTTTCCCATTATCTCTGCATTTCTCTCTCATCCGTGTGTTGTCTTTTCCCATTATCTCTGCGTTTCTCTCTCATTCGTGTGTTGTCTTTTCCCATTATCTCTGCGTTTCTGTCTCATCCATGTGTTGTCTTTTCCCATTATCTCTGCGTTTCTCTCTCATTCGTGTGTTGTCTTTTCCCATTATCTCTGCGTTTCTCTCTCATCCGTTGTGTTGTCTTTTCCCATTATCTCTGCGTTTCTCTCTCATCCGTGTGTTGTCTTTTCCCATTATCTCTGCGTTTCTCTCTCATCCGTGTGTTGTCTTTTCCCATTATCTCTGCGTTTCTCTCTCATCCGTTGTGTTGTCTTTTCCCATTATCTCTGCGTTTCTCTCTCATCCGTGTGTTGTCTTTTCCCATTATCTCTGCGTTTCTCTCTCATCCGTGTGTTGTCTTTTCCCATTATCTCTGCGTTTCTGTCTCATCCATGTGTTGTCTTTTCCCATTATCTCTGCGTTTCTCTCTCATCCGTGTGTTTATTTCCTTTTTTATAAAAACCTGTGTTGACTCGGTTTAGACCTCTGGGGATGTTCTCCTTCCTCAGACCAGACTGCTGGACATTTTGGGTAGACAGGAGACTGGGTCAGGGGTCACCTCTGATAACATCAAACATAATCATCAACACCATCTGATGACCGGCATCTCTTCAAACTATTTAATACTTCCACAATGAATGTCCATAAAAAGGAAATTAGATAGACAAACACACACACACAAAGCAATGAGAAGGAAGAGCTTGTGGAACATCCTCTGAGGAATAGAGTAGTGGCAGCAGTGTGTAGGGGCCACTGTGCTGTGCCTCATTCAAACAGACAGCTATCAGGACCCTAGCAGTGAGATACTCTCAGCTCAGTCTTTTAATGGACGTCACTGTCAAAACATCGGAAGGCCTTGTGCACTGCCACCTAGTAAGGCCCATACCCTCAAATACAGTGCAGTCAGTGTGTTACTTGTCTTCTCTGTTTTTCCCTCACTGGACGGTGAACCAAGATGAAGGTCACAACCCATTTCAGTGGCACTGACAAAAAGGCCCCCCGAGAGTTATTGTAGGCACCTAGGCAGGAGCTTGGTAGGTACGTAGATGGTATGTTAATCATCTGAATTCAATTCAATGTTTCATACAGTATTAATGACCTGGCTGTAGCTATGTTTTTACTACATAGTCCCATCTAGGTAGTGCCACTCTTGATCAAACTACCACCGTCTACCTCTCTCACTGGCTTCGCAGGCATCACACATTCTTTTTCCGTCTCAGCCTTCCGCTCCACTTAGTGAGTAAAACAGCAACAGAGTGAATTCAATGGGGAGAAAAGCAGATTATGAGAAATAAATAAATAAAGAACTAGTGAAGGTGAAAGCGGGCTCTTCAAAGCTGCGTAGTGCTAATAGCTGAATGGCTGTCAGGAGTCCTGCGTGTGAGCCTGGGAGCAGAGCTGCTGGCTGCCTGATGCGTGGGGAACAGGGAAGAGGAGGTGAGAAAGTGAGGGTAACCACGCTTTACTACAGGGAAGCCTGCTTGTTTCCCTGGTAATTGGGTTGTTCAGAACCCAGGTGGAATCTCCTAGCAGTGCGGGAGGAACACACGTCCTGTCACGTAACTTATTATTTGTTTTATTTATTTCATTTCACCTTTATGTAACCGGGTAGGCTAGTTCTCATTTACAACTGCGACCTGGCCAAGATACATGGAATAAACAAATGTACAGTCCATAACACAATAGAAGGGGGAAAAAAGCGTATTATTAGCAGGGACAAGTCTGGCAAGATGGTGTGCGTCTGTTTGGTTTTAATATCCTATTCTGGGACCAAAAGTCCTCACAAGGATAGTGAAACAATGAAAATTGGGGACATTTCGCCGGCCCCCACAAGGACAATGGCAATTTTAAGCTTTAGGGTTAGGGTAAATAGGATTTTGAACGGGAATCAGTTTTTTTGGTCCCCATAAGGATAGTGTGTCTGATAAGAGGAAAAGTGCCATGGTTCATCTCATCCCACCCAGAAGTCCCCTATCCACATGGGGAGACTGACAATAAACTTGACTTGGCGAGTGGACCTAGTTTTTCTAGTTTTTGTCATTCTGTCATTCTGGCTGCAAGATCACTGCAAGCCCTGGAGCAGTGTACACTATGCCATACACCAACACTCAATACACACACACATGTGTGCACACACACACACACACACGCAGAGATGCACGGACACACACAGACAGCAAACTCTCACCTGTATCATTTCCACCCCACGGGGTGGGATAAAGCACTCTCAGGATATAAAATGTCAGCAAACACATCAGATCAACTCCACAATAGACATTGCTGTTTAATTCCTTTAAAATCAGCCTAAACTAAAATGTTTTGTTGCTCAATCCTAGATATCAAAGCAGAGATGTTCAGTTAAAGGATGCAGTGATTCACTGTGCTGTGGTACAGTAACGTGTGTATGGGAGCAACAGACAGACAAAGAGAGAGGGCGAGAGAGAGTGACAAAGAGAGAGGGCAATAACAAACAGAATAGCAATAAGTTCTGCTTGATTAAGCCAGCAGGAGGAAACAGGGCTTCAATTTTTTTAGAGCCTCCCGCCAGCCTTCGTTTGGACTTTTGCAGAGAGAGAGAGAGAGAGGAGAGGACAGAGAGACACCCAAATCAAGGGGAAGAACTGAATTATCATTTAGTCATTTATTCAGAGCAACTTACAGTTATTGCATTCGTCTTCAGATAGCTAGGTGGGACATCCACATATCACATGCATAGTAAGTAAACTTGCACAGTAAGTAAACCTCAATGAAGTTTTGCATAGTAAGTAAACCTCAATGAAGGTTTGGATAGTAAGTAAACCTCAATAAAGTATCTATCAGCAGTCAGAGCTGATAGCTATTGAAAAGGTGAATGTTGGTGAATAAAGTCTGAGGGGAGAGAGGCTGAGGCTAGTCGGTGAGTGAACCGCTAGCCCTGAGATGAACCTCGTCCTGCCTGCCTGTCTGTGCCAACGACGGGGTGTTGAACAGCGGCAGCTGCCTGGTATGGGGCATAGAGTGGATGTGAAGGGGGAGAGAGGGGAGCCGTCTGTCTGTCTGTCTGCTGTCCAGATGAGCAGTAGCTGTGGTTCTCTAACCTGCTCTGTGCACCTCTCCTGTTAGCTCTGATACACAGCCATCTGATGAGGCATGTCTACTGCAGCCTCCTCTTCTCCACAATCGCTCTGACCTACCGTCCTCTCATCTCTTACTCTCACCCCCACCCCCTCCTCTTCTCCACAATCGCTCTGACCTACCGTCCTCTCATCTCTTACTCTCACCCCCACCCCTCCTCTTCTCCACAATCGCTCTGACCTACCGTCCTCTCATCTCTTACTCTCACCCCCACCCCCTCCTCTTCTCCACAATCGCTCTGACCTACCGTCCTCTCATCTCTTACTCTCACCCCCACCCCCTCCTCTTCTCCACAATCGCTCTGACCTACCGTCCTCTCATCTCTTACTCTCACCCCCACCCCCTCCTCTTCTCCACAATCGCTCTGACCTACCGTCCTCTCATCTCTTACTCTCACCCCCACCCCCCTCCTATTCCCACTCCAGGTGTTCTCCCACCTTCCACTCTTCTCTCCCCTCTGCTGTGCTCAGGGAAGTTGGTTGGCTGGCCTCTGTGTAGCCTGTCTGGGGTAGTCTGTGGTCTTCAGGGGGGCAGAAACAGATAGACAGACTCAGCCTGTCGCGGTCCCCTGGGTGGGTTCGGTCCCAGGCCGAGGGCCCCTGTTGTCTGCCCGGGGGCCTCTGGAGCCACCTGCCCTGACCACACACAGCCTCCCCAGGGCAGGCAGGTAGAGGGACACCTGTCAGGACACACAATAAGATGCAGGGGAAGGGGGAGAGAAAATAAGGGACTCTGCCTCTGTAGTGTAGGAGGGTGATTGTTTGTGTTGCAGTGTGTTAGACAGGAGGATAAAGACACAGAGTTAGCAGCTGTGAGTGAGAAGCCCAGCTGTGAGAACAGCAGCTAGAGAATTTGATCACAGCAAAATAACTGTCCTGTCTGCACCAGACCTCTAATACATCAGTACTACACCTGGGACAGAACAGCCAGGACTGGGAAACCAAATATACTATACCTTCCAGACTTAGAACCAAAAGTGTTTGACCAGCTTTGTATCTGGTCAAACAACATTTTTTCCAAATGTCTGCGAAGACTGGCCAGCAAGCTGATTGGTCGGCTGTTAAAACTAGTAAAGGGTGCTTTACCTCCAGACTCAGACCAAAAAATATGACAAATAGGAATGGCAATATAGTCAGCTACCATCCTCAGTAGCTTTCCATCTAAGTTTTCAATACCAGGTGGTTTCTCATTATTGATGAACAACATTCATTTTTACACCTCACCCACACAAACTTTATAGTATTTAAAATGACAATAGTTTTTTTCCCTTATTACGCATTTTATGCATGAATATGATGGCTCATGCCTAAGTTTGCCTACTTAACCAATGAAAGAAATAATATAACAGGAGAGCCATTTGAACGTAAAATCAATGTCTTTATCAAAATCTTTTTTGTTGTTGTTGAGAAATGCCTTCTTGAACATGTGAACTTTCATGTGCCGTAATAACAAACTCATATGCCATCTTTAAATACGAATACAATTGTTACATTTTCAAGCCTTGTTGGTTAAGCCACAGAAAAAGCTAGAAACCTTCCCAGGAGTCATGATTGGCTGAGATAATGAATGGGCTGGACATGCCGAGAGAAGAATTTGGATAGGTCTGCCATAGGAGCTCGTCAGTCTGTGATTGGTAATCCTGTCGAACGCGTCTTTTTCAAAAATGTATTGTGTGGTGGAGCTGCATAAGTGTGGCTTTCCACTTACTGGAGGATCAAGTTTTGAAATCAGTGGAATTAGAGTATGACAGCTAATGAGATGGAGGAAACACCTGTCTCCGGATTACATCTTCAAACTAAGGGCAACTGTAGTATGGCATTCCGGACAGGGAGACGCGTCCATGTACGATGATGCATATAGGTAAGATAGTGTAGCGTTAATTAGCTAAAGTTACCTTTTCAGATATTACACGTTTTCTAATTTTGACAGAATGTGGTTTCATTTCAAGCTAACGTTAATTGGTTGGCTCACTAGCTGAGGTTATTATTCGTTTTCCAGTGCCGTGTGCTGTTCTAGTTAGAGTCTAATGTTAGCAGGCTAACATTGAACATGGTTGGTTAGAACTTCTTCAGGATTGGTGTCCCTTCCACAGGGCAGTTGAGCTAACATAGGCTAATGGATGAGGTTGTAAATAACATGAACATTTCCCAGGAAATAGACATATCTGATATTGGCAAAAATATAAAATTTTTGTTAATCTAACTGCACTATCCAACTAAAAGTAGCTATTACAGTGAAATAATACCATGCTATTGTTTGAGGAGACTGCCCATTTGGGCAGTCTTCATACAACATTTTGAACAGAAATGCAATGGTTCATGGGAACAGTCTAAAACTTTGCACATACACTGAAATATACATTCCACCTGGGCTGGAATAATACATTATGGCCTTTCTTTTGCATTTCAAAGGTGACGGTACAAAAAAATACAAAAGAACGGCTATTTTTTACTTTGTATTATATTTGACCAGATCGAATGTGTTATATTCTCCTACATTCCTTTCACATTTCCACAAACTTCCAAGAGTTTCCTTTCAAATGGTACCAAGAATATGCATGTCCTTGCTTCAGGGCCTGCGCTATAGGCTGTTAGATGTGGGTATGTCATTTTAGGCGAAAATTGAAAAAAGGGATCCTTAAGGGGCTTTAGTTCTCAGCACTGTGGCATTGTTGTCACTGTTTATTGATTAACTAGCTAATGTTGGCTGGTTGGCTCCCTAGCTGACATTATTATTTGTTTCCCAGAGCTGTGTGCTGTTCTAGTTAGAACCTAATGTTAGCTAGCTAACATTGAACATGGTTGGATAGCTCCCAGCACTGTGGCATTGCTGGCACTGTTTATTGTTTAACTAGCTAATGTTGGCTGGCTGGCTCGTTAGCTAACATTATGTGACGTGTGTACAACACCCATTGAATATGGCCGGTGTCAGTAAACATCTGCATCATGGAATATTTTTCAGCAGAGCTGTAATCCAGAGGTAAACAAATCATCGGCCAGCGCTTCGAGAGCGAAACGAGATGGGTGGGGCTAAAGCTTAGTAGGGTGAGGGTGTGAATGATGCTGAATGGGTGTAGACAAAGAAGAACTCTTCACGAGATAGCAAAACATTCAAAGGCGATTTTCTCAAAAGTGAGTTTGATCAACTTTCAAAGCAGAATTACTTTCCCATTGTTCCTCAAATGCAATGTATGATATATCATTTCGTAGCTCTGAGTCGCTACTCAACCAACTATAGAAGGCCATAAGCAAAGAAGAAAATGCTCACCCAGATTACAGGCAACATCCACATCGAGCTAAAGGCTAGAGCTACGGCTTTCAAGGAGTGGGAGACTAATCTGAACGCTTATAAGAAATTCCATTATGCCCTCAGATGAACAATCAAACAAGCAAAGCGTTATTACAGGATTAAGATTGACTACACCGGCTCTGACACTCGTTGGATGGGGCAGGGCTTGAAACTATTACAGACTACAAAGGGAAAGCCAGACGTGAGCTGCCCAGTGACTCAAGCCTACTAGACGAGCTAAATGCCCTTTATGCTCGCTTTGAGGCAAGTAACACTGAAGCATGCACGAGAGCACCAGCTGTTCTGCATGACTGTGTGATAACGCTTTCGGAAACCGATGTGAACAAAACCTTTAAACAGGTCAACATTCACAAAGCTGCTGGATGGACGGATTACCAGGACTTGTACTCAAAGCATGCGGCGAACAACTGTCAAGTGTCTTCACTGACGTTTTCAACCTCTCCCTGACCGAGTCTGTAGTACCCACATGTTTCAAGCAGACCACCACAGTCCAAGTGCCCAAGGAAGCGAAGGTAGCCTGCCTAAATGTTTACCGCCCCGTGTCACTCACGTCGGTAACCATGAAATTCTTAGAAAGGCTGGTCATGGCTCACATCAACAGCATCCTCCCGGACACCCTAGACCCACTCCAATTCGCATACTGCCCCAACAGATCCACAGATGACACAATCTCAGTCGCACTCTACACAGCCCTTTCTCACCTGGACAAAAGGAACACCTATGTGTGCTATGCTGTTCATTAATTACAGCTCAGTGTTCAACACCATATTGCCCATGAAGCTCATCACTAAGCTAAAGACCTCCCTCTAAACCTCCCTCTGCAACTGGATCCTGGACTTCCTGACGGGCCGTCCCCAGGTGGTAAGAGTAGGCAACAACACGTCTGCCACGCTGATCCTTAACATAGTAGGGTGTGTACAGTGTGGCCAAACACAACTCCAACACCATCATTAAGTTTGCTGACGACACAAGAGTGGTAGGCCTGATCACTAACAACAAAGAGACAGCCTATAGGGAGGAGGTCAGAGACCTGGCAGTGTGGTGCCAGGACAACAACCTCTCCCTCAATGTGATCAAGACAAAGGAGCCGATCGTGGACTACAGGAAAGCAGGCCCCCATTAAAACTTCTTCATGCTAGGGTCCTTTTTTCTCAATTTCCACCTGACTGATGTGCCCAAAGTAAACAGGCCCTGAAGCCAGGATATGCATATAATTGTTACCATTGGATAGAAAACACTTTGAAGTTTGTAGAACTGTTCAAATAATGTATGAGACTATAAAACAATAGATATTGTAGGAGAAAATCCATTGAGAGCCCATGCTCTTACAATGGAAAGTATAGGGGCATATCCAAATCCAGCTCCCAGATTGAAATTCCTATGGCTTCCACTAGATGTAAACAGTCTTTGTTCAAGGTTTCAGGCTTGAATAATGAGTTTTAG